>NW_027526445.1:25341357-25416150 GCF_048455015.1 Haemaphysalis longicornis | reverse complement strand
TTTGTTTAATATTGCCGCGAACCATACATTGGGTTTGTTTATTTGTGTTTTGCTTTTACCGCCGGCTGCGCCGGTCTGTGTTATCTCTGCGCCAAGGGAAGCGCTCTTTCTTTCTGTGCCGCATGTGTTATCTGTTGTGATAGGGAGAGCATTCCGATCTAACGTGAACAGCCCAGAATAATCTTCTTGGATCTACTATGTTCTCGATGCGAATCGACATTTCTAGAACCACGCGCGCCAAAAGATAAAAAGCGTGCAGTGCGGACGCCGGGGCATTCGATTCTGCGACGCTCGCCGACGCACGTACGTCACTTTGTTGACCACTGCTTCGCCGCCTCTGTATTCTTTTCAGTTGTTAGGGGAGCACAAGTTCGCTCCAATAAACTTGTTTCTCATTCAAAACACCTGCTTCGTCCTTGGCTACGTGACATCTGGTGGAGGTGCGGGGTACGCACCCTTCATTCCCACTACAACCTCTGGAAGCCGCCAAGCCAGTCCAACAAGAGCCAGCCTCCGCGTGCAAGATTTACCACCCGAGTTCGGTCTACTACCGGAGAAGACGAAGAAGAAAAACGTCGCAACCAGCACCATGCTCAACCAAGCCAATCCTCCTGTCGTTCTGCAGCAGCCACGGGAACCGCCATCATTCCGAGGAGCCCCCGCAGAAGACCCAGAAGAATGGTTGGAGACACTGGAGCGCGTCCGGAAATTCAACAGGTGGGACGACGCAGAAACGTTCCGGCACGTTTTCTTTTACTTGGAAGATTCGGCTCGCACTTGGTTCGAGAACCACGAGAGCTCCTTGACAAACTGGGCTCAGTTCAAAAGCGAGTTCACTAAGACCTTCACTACCGTCGTGCGGAAAGAAAGAGCCGCCCTTTTGTTGGAAACGCGCACGCAACACCCCAACGAAGGTGTCGTGATCTTCGTTGAGGAGATGAAGCAGCTATTTCGCCGCGCGGACCCCGAAATGACGGAAGAAAAGAAGTTGCGCTTCTTAATGCGCGGAGTGAAGGAGGAACTGTTGGCTGGACTTGTCCGAAATCCGCCCAAAACCGTCGCCGAATTCGTGACCGAAGCCAGCACCATTGAGAAAGCCCTCGAAATGCGTGCTAAGCAGCATGACCGCAACTTTGCTGGCGCGGCCAATGCGAACGACTTTGGCAGCACGCGGATCCCGGCCGACAGCCTACGCGAGACTATCCACGCAATAGTGAGAGAGGAGCTGCGGAAACTTCTTCCAACGCCGCCGCAGCCCCAAGTCGCTTCTCTCACCGACGTCATTAGAGAAGAAGTGCAACAAGCGTTGGGAACTTCTACGCCATCCGAGGTACCCCGAGAGCCACAAGCTATGACATACTCCGCGGCTGTTCGTCGACCCCGCCCTGCTCCAACACACCGTCAAGAGGCCCCGCCGTACCGCCGCCCACTGTCACCCGCCCGACCCCCGGTAGCCCGAAACCAGACGCCGAGGAAGACGGACGTATGGCGAACTCCCGATAACCGTCCTCTGTGCTACCACTGCGGAGAGGCCGACCACATTTACCGTCGCTGCCCATACAAGAGACTCGGACTGCGTGGTTTCTCCGTCGACGCACCTCGCCCTCTCCCTGGCCAACGACCACGTGAGATCGACGAGTATCTATCTGAAACCAGCCGTGGCCCAGCGCGTTTCAACCGTTCGCCGTCGCCCTACCCATACCAATCGCCGAACCGCCGTAGCAACGCTGACTACGCCCGTGGAAGGTCCCCCAGCCCACGCGGGGGAAACTAAAAGCAGCAACTTCTGGAGGTGAAGTTGCTCTATGGCGAAAAACCGGAAACCCTCCAACGACGCAAGGACTCGCCGAAGACAGTGATTCACGACATGCCCTCATCCCGACGACCCGACCTAACCCTGACGAGACTCCCGAACACGACGACAGCTATACGCCGCGACGCTTACCCGACCTGACCGAGACGTCCGCTGAGAAGACGTGGACAACGACGACGCACAGTGCCCGACCGTCAACACGCACAAGCCGAGTTGGGACGCCCCGACGCACCCGGAACTCGAGGAAGGCAGCATCCGACGTCAAGGTGTCCATCGACGGTTTTGATGTAGTCGCCCTCGTAGACACGGGAGCCGACTACTCCGTAATGAGCGGACCATTTGCGTCTAAGCTGAAGAAAGTTATGACCAGATGGGACGGTCCGCACATACGCACAGCAGGAGGCCACCTCGTGACGCCAAGTGGAACGTGCACATCGCGCGTCACCATAGACGGCACAACGTACCCTGCGGCGTTCGTCATTCTGCCTAACTGCTCCCGCGACGTGATTCTCGGAATGGACTTTTTGACGGACAACGGCGCAATAATTGACCTGCAGTCCAAGTCGATAACATTTTCCTCCGATCACTCCACGACGCCGCAGCCGAACCCCGATCCCCGTGCTGCTGTCAGGATCGCCGACGATCACATCACCCTGCCACCCCGCGCAAGCTTAATGATCGCCGTCTACTGTGAGGATGCTGCTTCTGACATCGACGCTATCGTAGAGAGTGATCGAAGGTTGCTTCTCGACCGCGGTGTCTCCGTCGCAAGAGGCATTGCGCACTTTAAGCAACGCCAATCTCACGTTTTGGTCACTAACTTCACCGAAGAGTACCAGCATTTAAACAAGGGAGCTGCAATTGCGTTCCTCGAAGAAACGCAAGAAGCAAGTGATGTGATCGCGGTCGCCGACTTTGAACGCACACCCGTAGAAACCTTCAAGCTCCCGCAGCCATTCGACGTGAATCCGGCGCTACTGCAAGAACAACGGAAAAAAATTATTGGCTTTGCTGCGTCGCTATAGCGAATGTTTTTCGTCGAGCGCAAAACTACGTCAGACACCTCTAGCGAAGCACCGAATAATAATCGAAGACGGAGCCCGACCTACCCGACAGTCACCGTACCGCGTCTCTTCACACGAACGGGAAGCCATCCGGACTCAAGTCGACGACATGCTCAGCGACGACATTATACAGCCATCGAAAAGCCCCTGGGCTGCGCCCGTCGTACTCGTAAAGAAAAAAGACGGCACATTAAGGTTTTGCGTTGACTACCGGCGACTGAACAAAATCACGAAAAAGGACGTGTACCCCCTCCCCCGAATCGACGAC
This sequence comes from Haemaphysalis longicornis, assembly GCF_048455015.1. Lineage (NCBI taxonomy): Eukaryota > Metazoa > Arthropoda > Arachnida > Ixodida > Ixodidae > Haemaphysalis > Haemaphysalis longicornis. The sequence continues at coordinate 25,413,005 of NW_027526445.1, read as the reverse complement.
GCCCTCGACCACCTCTGCCACGCGAAGTACTTCTCATCGATGGACCTGAAGACCGGCTATTGGCAAATTGAAGTGGATGAGAGAGACCGAGAGAAGACTGCATTTATAACCCCAGACGGCCTATACGAGTTCAAGGTGATGCCGTTTGGGCTGTGCACAGCACCAGCGACGTTTCAAAGAGTCATGGACACTGTGCTAGCTGGCCTTAAATGGCACACCTGCCTCGTATACCTCGACGACGTAGTGGTATTCGCCCGGACTTTCGACGAACACCTTGCAAGGTTGGAGTCTGTACTCGAGGACATTCGTACGTCGGGGTTGACGCTGAAGCCTGAAAAGTGCCGTTTCGCATACGGGGAACTCAAGTTCTTGGGCCACGTCGTCAACGCCGCGGGAGTCCTACCTGACCCGGAAAAAACATCAGCCATTGCGAACTTCCCAAGGCCGAAAGACAAGAAGGGCGTGCGAAGATTTCTCGGGCTGTGCGCGTACTACCGGCGCTTCGTCGCAAACTTCGCACGAATTGCAGAGCCACTCACGCGCTTGACGAAAGATAGCACCCCTTTCAGCTGGGAAAACGACCAAGAAAAAGCATTCTGCGAGCTGCAAAAACGCCTGCAAAGCCCGCCCGTGCTCGCTCATTTCGACGAAAATGCCGAAACGGAAATGCACACGGACGCCAGTGATATAGGCTTGGGTGCCGTCCTTGTCCAAAAGCAAAGCGGCTGCGAAAGGGTAATCGCCTATGCCAGCCGTGGTCTGTCGAAGGAGGAGAAAAACTATTCTGCCTCTGAGAAAGAGTGTCTGGCTATTATATGGGCGATTTCAAAATTTCGCCCATACGTGTATGGAAGGCCATTCAAGGTTGTAACAGACCACCATGCGCTGTGTTGGCTCGCCAATTTGAAGGACCCCTCTGGCCGTCTTGGGCGGTGGAGCTTGCGCCTGCAGGAGTTCGACGTTACAGTCGTTTATAAATCCGGCAGGAAACACTCCGACGCCGACTGCCTGTCCCGCGCCCCCGTCGACCCACCACCACAAGACTCTGATGAAGACAGCGCGTTCTTCGGGATCGTGACGGAGAGCGACCTAGCCGCCCAGCAGCGTGCCGACCCCGACTTACGCGTCATAATCGAGTACCTCGAGGGATGCAACGTTGCCGTTCCTAGGACCTTCAAACGCAGCTTACCAGCATTCAGCCTGAGAAACTCCGTCCTTGTGAAGAAGAATTTCAGCCCCGGAACAAGAGCGAATTACCTTCTCGTCATCCCCGCAGACCTTCGTGACGAAATTTTGGAAGCGTGCCACGACGACCCGTCTTCCGGACATCTGGGCACAGCCCGCACTATTGGAAAAATCAAGGCGAGGTACTACTGGCCCGGCCTTACCTCTGACGTCACCCACTACGTCCGGAGCTGCCGTGACTGCCAGCGACGAAAAACGCCGCCGACAAGACCCGCCGGACTTCTGCAACCGATCGCCGTCCCATCGAGACCATTTCAACAGATTGGAATGGACCTTTTAGGCCCGTTCCCTACGTCACGATCACAGAACAAGTGGATTGTCGTAGCGACAGACTACATGACGCGGTACGCAGAGACCGCCGCTCTTCCGAGGGGGACTGCACAAGAAGTGGCGAAGTTCTTTGTAAGCCAAGTTGTGCTGCGACATGGAGCCCCGGAAGTCCTAATCACAGACCGTGGAACGGCATTTACTGCGGAGCTGATGCAAGGAGTATTACGCTACAGCAACACGGATCACCGAAGAACGACGGCGTACCACCCCCAAACGAACGGACTAACAGAACGTCTGAACAAGACAATCGCAGATATGCTGTCAATGTACGTTGACGTTGAACATATGACTTGGGACGAAGTGCTCCCGTATGTCACGTTTGCGTACAACACGGCTATCCAGGAGACGACGCAGCTGACGCCGTTCGAGCTTGTCTACGGTAGAAGGCCGACTACGATGCTCGACGCCATGCTTCCGCACGTAGAAGACGACGACCTCAACGCCGACGTCCACGGATATCTTCAACGTGCGGAGGAGGCCCGCCAGCTCGCTCGAGTTCGTATAACGGACCAGCAGCTGGTGAATGCGGGCCGCTACAACCTCCGACGCCGAGACGCCGAGTACCAACCAGGGGATCGTGTGTGGGTTTGGACTCCCATCCGACGACGCGGACTCAGTGAGAAGCTCCTGCGACGGTATTTCGGACCCTACCAGATTCTACGACGTGTTGGCCAACTTACCTACGAAGTGATCCCCGATGGTGACTCCGGCACATCACGACAACGCACGCGGCCTGAAGTCGTCCACGTGGTTCGCTTAAAACCTTTCTACGGACGATGACGAACATTTATTTTCATTTGTTCGGACTGTCGCTTATGTTAGCATCGGGTCGATGCACTCTTAGAGGGGGGGTAATGCCGCGAACCATACATTGGGTTTGTTTATTTGTGTTTTGCTTTTACCGCCGGCTGCGCCGGTCTGTGTTATCTCTGCGCCAAGGGAAGCGCGTGTTCCATTCTTTCTTTCTGTGCCGCATGTGTTATCTGTTGTGATAGGGAGAGCATTCCGATCTAACGTGAACAGCCCAGAATAATCTTCTTGGATCTACTATGTTCTCGATGCGAATCGACGTTTCGAGAACCACGCGCGCCAAAAGATAAAAAGCCTGCAGTGCGGACGCCGGGGCATTCGATTCTGCGACGCTCGCCGACGCACGTACGTCACTTTGTTGACCACTGCTTCGCCGCCTCTGTATTCTTTTCAGTTGTTAGGGGAGCACAAGTTCGCTCCAATAAACTTGTTTCTCATTCAAAACACCTGCTTCGTCCTTGGCTACGTGACAATATTAGGCGACACTTTCGCGATTGCATCTGCGCCAGCTACAAACGAGGAGCGCCAACAATCTATGTGTAAGCTCCAAACAGGGGCACAGTTCCCAGGTTATCCCTGGCCAATCTCTCTAGTGGACTGGGTAGTTGTAAAACACTTCAAGGGGACGAACTTCATCCTTATTATCATCATCGTGATTACAGCGCACGGATAAAGCTGGCTGTTGCTGAAGGCGTTTGGGTGTATGCCACCGACAACGGCGAAAGTCACCCCACACAAGCTTCTTAAAATATCTACCCCATCGTACTTCTTACAGTACAGTACAACACATACCCCGTCGTACTGCTTCAAATAATGTAGAATGCAATCCCAAGCAACACAGCCTAAATGGTTACACCTTCCAGTCGACTGGCTGAGCCACAACAAGAAAGAGTAAACTGCCGCAACTTCTTCGAGAAACTCAAGTAAATACCTCACAACAGATAGGCCTGCATCAGATATTTCTTTATTTCTGGCACTATAGTGTTGTACGTGAAGCTCACTTTGGGCCAGTCGGGCGAGAATAAAAAAATAATCATTGCCGTATAGATGTCGTCTCCGTATACGTTGCAGACTTTGGAAGAACATGAGACGTGAAAAACGTAATTAAAAAAATGCTATAGGCCCATTTAGAGAAAGGAGGTTGAGGTAGTGGGACCTATGTACTGTGGTGGCCTGGGGTGTAAAGTGATTGGTACCTGTCTTGGCGGAAGATGTTTAATAAGACTGGTGCATTGCGTTTGCTTGTGGCGCCACATGAATGCTTTTGATTTTTCCTAGACCACGTTGTGGAATAATTATGGGCGAAAATCTAACAAGCATTGTAATTTTGCCGTCGTCTTCTTCAGCGAGTGGGCCGCCACTAGACAAAGCAGTCGTCGTCATTGCTGTCCCCATCATCGAGCGGTAGTACGGCAATAAAAGTAAAGAAATGATCGTCAATAACGAATAGAAGAGAAATCATGTATGCTGGAGTCAACGTTACATGGGACATTTAGGTGCGACGTGAAAAAAACAGGGTCGGTGCTTTGCTCTTTGCAGTAAACATTTCCGCAAATTGGAGGGCGTAAATATCACCAAGCCTTGTTTACCGACCTAAGTTATCTGATCACCTGCAAATTTCTGTCTTCCAGATGAAGTGTCAGCAAAAAAAAAGGATACGCATACGAGCACTCTAAAAGCAGATTAAAGCGCTTCATTTCCTAGCAAAAATACCCGCGGGAGCTACAAATGACTCGTCCAGTCATTTTTCATTGGTGCCAAATATGACGTCAAAACTAGGGTTAAATTCTTGTGGAAGACGTGTTTGCACGACATCCGCAACAAAAGTTCCGAAGACCACAACATCTGCCGGCGGATATTTCCCACCCTATCGTCCGCACACGTTTTCTTCTAATTCTGTTGTAAAATACGAGGCATCATGCGTCGACAGTGATAACAGATCTGAAGGAACATACATTGGGATGACTTATTGTTATTCTTTCCTTATTCAAAGTACCGAGTTATAGCCCCACTTTTATTCCAACAGGTGGTACCCAAGTCCTTTAGAAGTTGTGAACATGGCTTTATGTGTTCGCATGAGCGCAGATGCACCTTTTACGTAAGCAAAAAATGCCGCTCTTTTTATTCTAAAAAATGGATTTACACAGCTTACAATCGAGAGGGTTTGTTTTATACTGGTAATTCAATAAATAATGGGATACAAGTAAATTGAGAATAAAGAAACTTTTCATGGAATCCACTTGTATCGCCCTATAGGGGCAAAGCTTGAAGAGGAGATTCGGTAATGTCATTAGAATGCCTCAATCGAAATCTCAACGAAAACAAAGAAATAACGAGTGTTGCTCCTTAGAAAGCGGTGGTTGTTTAAGCCCTTCAGCAAGTCTCGTATTACTGAAGTGGTGGGTGTGCATAAATACTTAGAAAGAATACAGTGCTGATCCGAAGGAGCAAATAGAAATTAGACATAAACATAAGACGGTAGCGCATGCACTCCAGTACACCGCCACGCGTAATGAAATGTAGTGGAGAGAGTGAGAACGATCTTTTGAACTGGGGCGATTATAGCCGGTTTAAAATGCCAGCTATCACTAAACAGATTGGGTTTAGTTCCGGTGACATATATACAACAAAGTTCGGGATATTTCGAAGCATCTCCAAAGAACATTTATTGGAACTCAAGCGTCCATAAATAGGAGTATGATAAGTGTAACGTTCAATGAGTGAAAACGTATGTTATGGCTAGAATTTGTGTAGGGGACCCCATGAAATGTCGTGAAAAGAGGTTATTCTTCTAGCGTTCCGCCACGTAGCTCCTTTTCCTCTCACCCTTTCCCCTCAGGCTGTGCCCCATCTCTTTTCCTCGTCCCGTGATATGCGATGACGCAATCACAATGAATGAATTAATGTTTCATTCAATTCAATTATTACGCGTTCCTGCTTTTCGCGCGCTCCATGTTGGGACAGCGCTCGTTTATCTCGCATCCCGTCTACGCCGTTTTTATCGCGTCGATTGTTTTCATGACAGCGCTCCTTAAGCTTTTATTTGCGCCTTCAAGCATTAGAAGAAAACCCCGCCCAGCCGAGACCACGTGGGCGTGCGCCTCATAAGGAGCGCCCGGCGTCGTCCAGTCTCGCGCGTGGACTTGCATTACCTGTGGAGCTTGATAAAAACTAAAAAAAGTACCAAGCGCCCGGGAGCGGGAGCCTCGTGAGTAGTGCCCAGCGTCCGCCAGCTCGACCTTGGAACAAACTACGCCAATAATCCGTGGCAACACCTTTCACGCATCAGCTCACGTGAATCCGGGCCGAACATGGGAAGGCCAGACGCCGAGTTTGGTCTAGAGACGACTTGTTCGCGAAGCTGGTGGCCGCAGGTTGAAGCGCATGCCACCGTGGTCCACTTGGGGAGATATGTAAAAGCCTGCAGACAAAACAATTCGTCCCTGCTTGTAATGCAGAACTTTCCGTGACAGGTTCGGAAATCCATGTGAGGGGCAACGGCCGGGTCTCCCACTGCGGAAGAGAGGCCGCCAGCTCTTCTGTTTCATTTTATTAATTGCATTTATTGCACACTGCAGACCTTCGCAGTTCCAAGCAGGTGGGCACGGTACAAGTAAAAAGTACAAGCAAAAAGTTCTGGAGACTTGCACTATTAGTACAAGCTGCGACTATTTGCTCCATTAGCTATGGTAAACCCCGAACCCAAATTGTACTGTTAAAAAAGCGTTCGTACTGTAGGTTATGTACCGATTTGTGCTTCCAGTAGACTCGACATTGATTTCGCGCTCACTAATGGAGACACGTATTAGCAACGGCTGCACTTCTTTTGCAGGGGAGCAAACAGATACACACCTAATTTTTTTGCCTCCGACAAGTAGTTGTAACCAGCGACAGAATGACAGGCATACTATATTCCTAGCATAAGGTTGCAGAAGGAAAATGGTCACTTTTATTATCAGTTGCGCCTTTTAACCATCGTTTTATTGCAGCGCACCCAACTGTTCCCGTTCATTGCAATGGACATGTACGACCAGAAGTTTTATAATGTCCTCGATAAAAAAATGAATATACTGTGTTCGTCTTTTCTTGCAGCCAAATGAAGAATATAATATTAAGATATCCAGAGACCCCTCCTAGGTAAATAGCGCACGGGTCGCAAAGAATGAAATTATTTCGATTGATTCCAATAGAAACATTTAAAACGGTCCTTCAGAACGCAAAGCACGCGCCCTTCACACTGCATCATATTACTACATTAAGGCATTCACCAGAGCATATTATTTCAATAGTTCAAGGCAACCCATACAGAGGTAAGTTCCCAAGAGCAAGCCAAGAGAATTATCATATATATAAAAAACATTTTTAAAGATTGCTTCATCCAAGTCAACGTTGCTAAGCGCAGCAGTGTGCAGGAGTGCATTGTTACGAAAGATAACGAAGATGTCAGCAAACTGTGCACTGTTCTTTTTACTTACCGTTGGGATTGAAGCAGCTGTTGCTAAAATTGCCTAACAAAGCCAACAGAAACTTTAACCGCAACAGCAATTGCGGTCTCCGGAGTGACAGTACGCGCCACTGACGCTGTTGCACATAAGCCTTTTGGAAGCTTTCTTCACTTTGTGTCTTGAGGGTGTCGTGGGATTGGGTCAGTTATCGGCAGCTAGCTTCTCATGGATCCACGGCGTGACCCTAACTTTCGTCCCTAAGATGTCATGTATGCTTCTCTTCGGTAAAGGGGGATTGAAGTTGCTGATGTAATATTTGTGTTACGGAGAAGCTGAATAGGACTCATATAGCGTACGATGTTCTCAGATCTACAACAAACGCTAAGCAAGCGCAGGCATAATGAATTCTTAAGAGTGTAGCACCCGTTCAAACGTGGCAGTGTGAAATTCGCGTTTCCGCACCTGCTCAGTGCCACATCCAGCGTCAAATTGCAGCTAATCAATGCTGGACAAAAATAGATCTGCTGAAAATATATTTTCCCCGCGTGTTTTGGTTCAAATTGACAATGACCGGATACTCTACACCGTTGACTATTAAAATGAATTAAGCGCACACAATGCAAATGCACGGCCTCACGTGTAAAGCAAACGTTAACACGTAATGAACGGCCCTCTGTACTCTAGCACACGCTCAACACAGGGCGCACAACCATTGTGGCAACGGTTGTAAATCTGCTTTTGAAGTAGCCACTAAAACGCGCACGGGTTTAACGAAGAGACAACAGGAATTCCGAATCAACCCGAGGTCACTAAAGTGGTCTTAATTGAACTGGTCACTAAATTAGCTGTTTTTAACTAGCCGCAATGTGCGCCGCACTAACGAAGCAGGTTACGCAGCTAATCGCTTCAATGTCATAACAACGGGCTGATATAATTATGGGGTGTCTACACAATACATGGTTCTACGCAACACAGAACCCACACGCACCCTGAACTCACATTCGCTACACGGTCGGAAGCAAGTAGCCGTCGACCAAAATGAGAGCGAAAGCCGGTTAACTTTAGCCTTGCGGCCCGGTAACCTTACGACAACCGACTAGTGATGCTGCGCCCCTGATTGCGCTGGAAAATAAGCATGCACACAACAAATACACGGCCTCAAGTCTAAAGAAAATCTTACGACGTGATAAACTGCCCGCAGTGCACAATGCCTGCACAGAACAAAGGGTGGACGGCCGTTGCGGAGCGCATTTGCATTTCTTCGTACGTGACCGCTCAAACGTGCGAAGTATTTGAGAAAGCGGAGATAGAAAGCTAAAAATTTCCCGCATTTCCCCGAGGGGAAGAATGTGAAAGTGCGAATGCACAAGGTCGTGATGCGGGCGTAGGCTTTGACACTGCCGGTCCAAATCTACGCCGCCAAAAGTTTCTCCTCTCTGCGTTGAATTGCCCGGTCGGAATTCAGAAAAGTCTTTTCCCATCACTGATCTTATTCGAGGAACCGAAGACCCAACACATCAGCATCGCGAAGCTATACAAAGTGACACGCATGCGACACTTGTTTGAAACGAAATGCTAACTCTTCCGTTGTTATTTGTTGTTGTACGCTGGTGGCTGCGATTATCATGCTAGGTGCAGCTCGGTCAAAAAATGGCGAGTTTAAATTGACACCCAACAGGAGAGTAAAACCTGCTATACCATGCATGGGACCCGATATTCACTCACAGCGCCGGACAAGCCCCTGGTGTAAGGGCGTGGTACTGAAAACATGGCAACGCGTTGCAGACACGCACTAAGAATCTCCATCACGACGAGCACTGAAAAGCTAGTTTTGGATGCAATTTAGCACGAAAATCATTTGGGATGTACAAGCATGGTAAATTGAGCGAATGTAATGGTGAGCATGTGACCTACTTCCCTTTTCGCAATCCGCCCATGATCAAAACATTCATTGTTGCGTTCTGATTGATTAAGTTTGGCGCATCCACTTACTTTTGCACCGCGTATTCTAAGTACGGGATTGTTTTGGCTTACTAGTGCACAAAAACTAGACAAAAATATGGGCAGAGTTTTTAATGTTTTATATCCAAATGTACCATTTGTGTAGTAAAAACAGAACTTCGATATTTTACGCTTTTAATCCCACACAATGGTACGCGGCAAATGGCCGCAGGCTAATAGCTAGGTATCGAGCCAGTGCATACCTGTCCAGTGCCTTGACTGTCCAAGGTCATCGTAGTTTCTGCTGGTGAAATGTGCATAGCACAGCAGGTAGCTGCTGTAGACCTCACAAAGTGGTAGATGAGCCAGGGCCTACCTTCTCACACACTGGAACCAAACGGGAGATCTGGAACATCAACGTGCACGTGTGTAGTATTTGGTTTAGTATGAATACTGGCTTTATTTCTGCTTTCAGCCGACTATATATAGTAGTGAGTGAAAACTGGCATCTGTATTCGAAATAAATGTTATCTAATATTTTCGAAGCTTTCTTTCATAATTTGATTTTTGGCAACAAAGACTACTTGTGACAACACCAACTGGGTGGAAAATTTTAAATTAAAATCTACCTGTAACATAGTAGTAAGCTGGGCAAGTTGGTATGGCGTCATTCCGGGCAACAGCGCGAAAAAAGACATGGACGAAGGTAACACACAGAACGAGCGTTGAATCACAACTAGTTAATTCACGGTATTCATGCGCAAAATAAACGTTTACAACAGAAGAGAGAGAGAGAAAAAACAGAACATTTAATGTTAAAGGGGCACTCACACAAAATTTTGAAGGTGAGATAACTTCGGAGATAGATTGGTGAGAACGCCCTTACATCATCTGCAAAATGTCAGCGGCTAATACAGCCTCGAACATATTTAAAATCTATTTTAAAGTTTGCGAAACGCAACCGAGCAGCCAGCGGAGGACCGCGCGCCATCGACATTACGTGGATTTTTTAAAAAATAAACAACATCCAAACACGTCACGGGTTTGCGCTGTTTGTGTTGGCGGCTCCCGCTCCCGCACTGCGCAGTTTGGTTTGCCTTCCGCGTGCGTCAGCATCGCGCGTGTTTACGTGCGCTGGCGGAGTTTACGCACTGCCCGTGTTTACTTTGTGGCACTTAGGCGGGGGTATGGTGCTCCGTGGAATTCTGTCCATTGCATACAGATTCGGCTGGAAGCATGCACAGATTTCCGCTGGGCGATGGCCCTCGCCGCCAAGAGTGGATAGAGTTTGTGCGCGGTGCTGCGGGACGTACAGAGGTCGACTCCACGGAAGAGCAGTCGGATCTGCTCTGTGCATTTCGAGCCGGCGTGCTAGAAACAGGACCTACCGAACATGCTGCTACCCCGTCAGCGTTGCTGTCTTGAGCCTGATGCCGTGCCGTCTTTGTACAGTGTTCTGGGTCCTGATTCGGAGCCTTATTCGCTATCCAAGCGTCCTCTGCTAGAGGTTCGTATTGCTTGCGTTCTGCTTACATGTATTTAGTTTCAGAAATATATAATGACGCGTAATATCGTGTAGGCTCTCTCTGACATGCACCATGAGGATGCTGCATCCCATACCATTTGGACGGGGCCCAGCGCTGATTATGGGGTGAACGAAGTCGAGAAAGCAGGAGGTGGGTGTTATTGTTATCGTGGTGCGTGTAACGACTCCACTTTCGGCCGTCAAGTACTGAGCTAGGATATCGCATGACGCGCTTGCAATTGCGGTGTTGTTAATAGAATGCCACGCACAGGTTTGGCTGTAATAGACCGCGGCATACTGCCGATCGTGTTTTAGGAGTCCCCGGCAGTATCGCGATCGAAAGTGGCCGTGGTACAGGCTGTATGGTACTTCATGAAGTGATGTTCCTTAGTATCAATACATTCGAGTAGCACCACGTGAGTAAACGAGCTTTGCGATAATAGAAACGGGTGACAGCATGCTGGGGCACACCAAAAGTATCACACAAACGCAGGGTTCCTGCACTTAAAAAAAACCTGTGCATTTTAATATATCTCAACCGCAGTGTACTGAGATGTATTGCGAATCAGAATAAGCTAACATCAGTGACTAAGTATAAATGGGTAAGTGGGCCATTACAAACTAACCACTGAGTTGGTAAAAGCATGATAGTTTCATTCAGTACATGCGGCAAAAATAACACATCATTAGCAGTTATAAAGATCCATAAGGATAATGCACCGCCAGCATGTAAAAACTTGACTTGAAGACAAACAGCTCGATATTTGTTTCCACAGGACAAGTAAAGGTGGATAAAGAGGGTCACTGCATTGTTCAAGTTTCTTCTAAGGCAACTCAAGCGGTGCTGAAGGCTCACGCAAAAGGTGCCAAGGTTCAAACAACCCGAACAGTGAAAGAAATGGGTGAGTGATTCTCCTGATACTGCGATATGTAATCATATCATGATTTTGAGTTATAGAATCGCAACCCGTTAGGGAACATTTAATTTTTTTTTGGTGTCAGTGTGGCTTCCAAAACATACTAGAACGCTACTGTACATTCAGCATGCCAGAGCGACTTGGAGTTACCTGATATACTATTGATGGATAAAATTCACCGGCGGTGCTCAACGCCTTTATGCTCTGAGCCATTTTTGGCTCACATTGATGATCCCCTGGACAAAACATATGAACCGACATTGAACAGCACAAGCGCGTACGTGCCACGACATTTTATTTTCATGCTTGAATATGTATTTAAATTTGCTTGAATGTGTATTGGGTGGAGTAAATCACAACATGAAAGGCTTTTGCTATCCCAAAACAAGCAAAAAGCTGGTTTATACAAGGTCAATAAATGGGCACAAATGCAAAGGTTCATACCAACTCCTCCTTGTCACCACACATTTCGCTTGACAAAGCCCTCAAAAAGCACAGACAGTGGCAGTCAGACAATTTACGTCTTGGGCATCCACTCATTGTGCCCACTCCTAGGTCCTGTGCTGTCATGCATGATATTGCAAAACAAAATCTGGTCTGTAGTGGTTCAATTTCGATTGTAATGAATTGGGATAATGCTTGTAAGCCGTCATTTTGTGGCCGGTCTAAGAACCTTATCTTGTCAACCATAATGTGGGTCTCCCTGTACGCAGTGCCTCATAACGAGATTGTCTCCTTGGCACAGTTAGAAATTCGTCAAAGTTTTATTCCCGAGGTGCCTATTTTTGGAGTAACAATGTAAACAATTGTCCATAAGAGAGACGTCGTATGCTTGCAATATGGGCTTGTAAAATGTGCATATTGGCTTGCAGTTGCAGAAACATTATCTTGTGTAACACATGTAATAGATAGCAAGAAAACACATTCTACTGATTGCAGCACCTTCAGTTATTTGTCTTGCGTCTCCACATTTTTTTGTTTTTCACCTATGTGCCTTTCCAGTGCGTGAGGGCACACGGTCCAGCCGAGGAATTTATTACTCGATAATTTATACAGGTAATTTCACAGAATGGTGGTTGCGTGAAATAACTTGCTCACTTTAGCAGCAATATTAGTTCACCCGAAAATATGCAGTGCCCTGAGAAAAGTATGTTTATTATGTTTCAATCAAGCTTATTTTTAACAGACCCATAGGTGCACCTCCTGCTAATAGGAAGTTCATCGTGTACCAGGAATGCCTGCTGAAGGTTTTCCAGATGTGCCAGACATGTGGCCTTCCTGCTGAATGTTCACTACAGGTGTGGTTACATTTCTATACCTCTAACACATTATGCTGTTATTAGCGGATGGGTTTAAAAATTAAGGCAAATGTAAATTTAACGAAATCCTTGAGGCGATACTTCACTTTATTTCCCAATTGTAAGCACTGCTGCACCAAGACAACACGTCTAGTAGCTTTCAAAACACTTGTTTGGAACCAAACAAGCCAGTAGAGCGACCTATGTCCAGAGGTGGAAAAGCATATTGTTGCTTAAACCGCACAATGCCTCTTCGACCGACACACCACGGTCGAGAAGCAACCTTTGGTAAATCTCCACGATAGCGTCGACGTCAGGAGCAGCACCTTCACAGTAGACGGTAATCATTAAGCTTGCGCGGGGTGGAAGGGTGACATGATCGTCGGCTATCCTTGCAGCTGCACGGTGTTCGCGGTTCGGTTCCGGCGTCATGGAGTTATCGGAGGAAAAAGTTATCGACTTGGTCTGCAGATCAATTATTGCGCCGTTGTCCGTCAAAAAGTCAATTTCGAGAATTACGTCGCAGGAGCAGTTAGGCAAGACAACGAACGCGGTAGGGTACGTCATGCCGTCTATTGTGACACGGGATGTGCACGTTCCACAAGGCGTCACGAGGTGGCCTCCTGCTATGCTTATCTGCGGACCGTCCCATCTGGTCATAACTTTCTTCAGCTTAGACGCAAATGGTCAACTCATTACTGAGTAGTAGGCTCCCGTGTCTACGAGGGCGACTCAATCAACGCCGTCGATAGACACCTTGTGTTCGGACGCCGCCTTCTTCGAGTTCTGGGTGTGTCGGGGCGTCGCATCTCGGCTTGTGCGTGCTGACGGTTGGGCACTGTGCATTGTCGTCGTCTTCTCAGCGGCAGTCGCGGTCTTTTCGGGTACGCGTCGCGCCGTGTAGCTGTCGTCGTGTTCGGAAGTCTCGTCACGGTTGGGTCGGGTCGTCGGGATAAGGACAAGTCGTGAATCACTGTCTTCAGCGCGTCCTTGCGTCGTTGGAGGGTTTCCAGTTTTTCGCCGTAGAGCAACTTCACCTCCAGAAGTTGCTGCTTTGAGTTTCCTCCGTGCGGGCTGGGGGACCTTCCATGGACGACTTCAGCATTGAAACGGCGGTGCGGCGATTGCTACGGGTAGGGCGACGGCGACCGGTTGAAACGGGCAGGGCCACGGCTGGTTTGAGAGAGATACTCGTCGATCTCACGTGCTTGTTGGCCAGGGAGAGGGCGAAGTGCGTCGACGGAGAATCCTCACAAACCTAGCCTCTTGGAAGAACAGTGGCGGTACATGTGGTCGGCCTGTCCGCAGTGGTAGCACAGCGGGCGATTATCGGGCGTTCGCCACACCTCGGTCTTCCTTGGCGCCTGGTTTCGGGTTATAGGGGTTCGGGCGGGCGACATTGCGCGGCGGTATGGCGGGGCCTCTTGACGACGTGTTGGTACAGGGCGAGGTTGACGAAAAGCTGTGGAGTAGTTCATAGCCCCTGGCTCGCGGGGTGCTTCGGGCGGCATAGAAGTTCCCAAAGCCTGCTGTACTTCTTCCCGGATCACGTCAGTCAGAGAAGCAACTTAAGGTCGTGGCGTCGTCGTCGGAAAGTTTCCGCAGCTCCTCCCTCATCACTGCACGGATGGTGTCACGTAGTCAGTCGGAGTTAATAGCGCCGGCCCCAATCGTCTCCGAAACCAGCGCATTGACTGGGTGGTCGTACTGCCTCGCTCGGATTTCGAGCATCTTCTCAATCGCGGCGGCCTCAGACGCGAAATCGGACACGGTTTTGGGGGGGGGGGGGAGTTGCGAGCCAAGCACGCGAGGAGCTCTTGCTTCACACCTCGCATCAGAAACAGTAGTTTCTTTACCTCCATCGTTTCTTTTTCCGCACGGCAAAAAAGTCGCTTCATCTCCTCGACGAAGATCATGAGCCATTCGTTGGGGTGCTGCGTTCGGGTTTCCAGCAAAAGCGCTGCGCGTTCTATTCTGACCACGGTTGTAAAGGTCTTCAGGAACTCGCTTTTGAAGCGAGCCCAGTTGGTCAAGGAGCTCCCGTGGTTCTCGAACCAAGTGCGAGCAGAATCTTCCAAGAAAAGAAAACATGGCTGAACGTTTCTGCGTCGTCCCACCTGTTGAAGATCCGGATGCCCTCTAGTTTCTTCAACCATTCTTCTGGATCTTATGCGGGGGCTCCTCGAAAGGACGGCGGTTCCCGGGGTTGCTGCAGGACGATTGGTGATGTTGCTTCTTGCACCATGGTGGTGGTTGCAGCGGTCGTTCTTTTGGGTGTGTCTGGCAGGAGACCAAACTCGGTCGGGAGGGCTCGCAGTCGGCGGCTGGCTCTAGTAGGACTGGCTTGGTCTCTTCCAGAGGTTGTTGGTAGCATAAAGGGTGCGTACCCCGCACCACCACCAGATGTCACGTAGCCAAAGACGACGCAGCTGTCTTGAAGAAAAAATAAGTTTATTGGAGCGAACTTGTGCTCCCCTAACAACTCAAAGAATACACAGGCGGCGAAACAGCCGTCAACAAAGTGACGTGCGTAGACTGGTGTCGATGCTTCGAATGCCGCGGAATATGCTTAGCGGGAATATATCACTTGGCGCGAGGGTTTCGGGAATATTCGAATTGTATCCAGAACACTGTAGATCAACGAAGATTATTCTGGGCTGTTCACGTTTGTTCGGAACGCTCTCCCTATGAGAAGAGATTACACGTGCGGCACAGAAAGAAAGAACGGAAAACGCGTCTTCCTTGGTACACACAACACCGATAACACAGACCTGCGCAACCTGGCGGCAAAAGCAAAACAGAAATAAACAAATCCAATGCATAGTTCGCGGCCATATGTTTGTTTTCTTAGATTCCACCATTCCTCATCTCAATGATTGTGCTTCCGTGTGCTGCAAGTGCAGAGAAACATGCCTTGTTCCCTTCATTGCAGACGTGGTTGGTGGCATTACACTTGAAAGCGTGCATTGTTTTGAGACAGCAGTCGACTAACAATAAGAAACTATCCCCACACATGGACTGGGAAGCTTTGGTGTTTTTCCTAATGCTGAATACAAATCATGGAATAACAAATTTATGGCGTCGTTACATCGAGGTTTCAGTGTTGAAATGAGTACCGGCAAAACATTTGAAGGTGTAGTAACTTCTAACGTAGGTTTGTGCTGACATCACACATTAAATAGGACACTTATGAATGGCAAATTGCTGTTATCACAGGCATAAAAATCGACTTTAAAGCTTTGGCTGCATGACTGAGTGCGACATGGAGGGCCACAAGACATATTCAGCAACTTCAATTTTGAGTCAGCAACCTACAACCACCTACATAATGTATATTTTCTATTTTTTGTCTGCCATTAGCCACTGCGCCAGCTATGTGGTGCAGTGACCCAGAAAGCTCTAGTGTACAGGCTACACTAGTCACGCTTTTGTTTGGCCATGTAGCCATCTCTTTTTCAATAAAGCCACAGATCCCCGTCTCGCTCAGAGCTTTCTGAACTCTTTCGTGACCGCGGGAAAATTGACCAATTCTTAGGGGTCCAAGAAAACATTTTTTTCTGCCAGAAAAACTGGTTAAAGCACTAGATATGGTAAGTTTTCAATAACACCAGTTTTGAAAATGTTTTCATATAACATAGTTGTGAAAAAAAATATCGAAATCGAAATATTTGTCGGGTTGTCGAAGAAAATGATGAAAACGGAGTTGTGTATAACAGACCACGGTTAGTAGAAAAAAATATAATATACATTTAATAGGGAAACATTTCAAAAACACGCCCTAGAAAAAATGTCGGCTTGCGCGCAACGTTTCTCAGATATAAAAAAAATGTTCGCAGGTGGCTTGTTCCACGCAGTGAAGCCCAACCTTCATTTCAAAATGTGCGATTTCGGGTGGTACCGTCGAAGAAATCTGGCGCTTTGACATTATCAGAGGCACGAATTTGCCCCCACGTAATATCAAAGCATCTTGTCTATGACTGCATTTTCATTTGCGGCCAGCACAGTATTTGGGAGAAGCACGCGATGCGGGAAAACATGCATGAAATTGAAAATGGAACTGAAACGCTGCTATATCAGCTGACGGCTACCCAATGCGCCTTTCCAGAGGTGTACCATAAAACAAAATCATGCATAATGGCTTACACACAATCCCTACACGAAATATATGCATTTAGAAGGGACCAGTAGCCTTTTTGAAATTGTAGGAGGTCATGGCCATGACTACCTTCCCACCCCTCTCGCGCTTTTACTGCTATGATAGCAAATGCATATGAACCGATCATTGCAATATGCGTCTATGTGCAGGTGTGCTGAACACTTTTTGCAGGTAAGGTTCTCTTGCGACGATCACAACAACGTGCCAGGAGAACGACGTCATCACATGGCAGTCAGCCGGAGAAGGGCAAGCGTGCTTTGGGTGACGTCACGCTGGCTGCTGCTGTTCTGTTCACGGGCGGAAGCGCAAAACTGTCCCTGCGTTTTTTGAGCGTAGGCATTGCTTGCTTCAGCGAACGGTCCTACCATCGCTTGCAGAAGAAGTTGCTGCTTCCCACGGTGTACAAGGTCATAAAATTTCTGTATGCCACATATTAGGACAAATAGAATCTGTCGGGGGTGGAGGGGCTTCTAGAATATACGGATCGTCCAACAATACTGCTCCGCCGTCTCGCGAGTGCTTTCTAGAGTATGCATTGGGCTGCAAAACAGACATCGCTGGTGTAGTTATGCTGTGACGGAGGCGTCATGGTGTTCGCAAGAGAATTGAGGTTGTGGACTGTGCTAATGCTTATGCTAATTCTTTTCTAGAAACGAAGTTGTTTGGATTTTTAGTTTGTTCGCCCCTTCATGCCTGGAAAACACAAGCAATATCAAATGCACCTCAGTTCAAGGAAATGCTTGTTTACATTTCGTTGTAGGTGCACATGTGTAGGAGGAATGTAAATTGTTCTTTTGTTAACATTGTGCAGATAAAACCTAATGGCAGCCAGCAAAGAGGATAAGACTATCAGCGCACATTTAGTGGGTGGTAGACAATCGACAGACACAAGATTTCTCTCATGCAAGATAGATACCTATGATTTTCCCTCTGGCATAGTGAAAAACGCCTCGGATAGCTGAAGACAGGAGATCCAGTCGTTTATTTGGTTTTTGTCAGGGAATACTTTTCACGGATTTGGTTGATTATGGGGCTTAACCTCTAGCAGCGCCAAAATCTCGAACACACAGATGGTTTTGCTTTGTTACACACTTTGTGTCGTGGAATCTTTTTACCTATAGCTTTTTCTTTATTGTGCGTTCTTTTCATGTGCACTGTGTGGAATTCTTTTTAGCCACCACCGCTGCCTGTCACATTCTGCTCCTAAAGATATTATGATCGACACCTACGTGTTGCTGTGCTCATTTTTTTAGTATTTCAAATTGATACCTCACTGGGAGTCTCTGTATGTTTGGCTTTAATATAACTGTACTGAATCAGTAGCGTAGAGGTTTTTCGAATGGGTTGTGTTTTTTCTGCTGCTCGCTTCGGCTACCTCAATTAATACGACGAGAAATATTTGTTGAACACGAAAATATACGGCTTAGTTCAATGAACTCATTGCTAGAAATTAGTCACGTAAAACAGGAAAATGCATTTCAACATAGCAGCTTTCACCAGTCCTGGTGCTTGTTTAGCGCATTTTGTTTTGCCCGAAAGCTATGCATTAGGCGTAACAGCAAGCATACAACATACAATAACAGTCGTAAAGAAGCATTCATTTTATTTTTAGGGCACAAAGAACGCCACGGGCGTAGCACAAAGAATACGTCAGCCACCTCTTTCAGCATTACTTCCGCATGTAGCAAACACCTTCCTCACTGAAGACGTCATTGATATCAACTGGTGAGTTAAGACAATTTCCTCAACACATAAGCACGTCCTTTGTTTTCTGAAATTGGCTTGTGTTGGTTCATCAGTGCAGGAGGCACAAGAATGAATTAGTGCGCAATAACTCTTCCTTTTTGCGCTGTTTTTATAGTCAGACGGGTGTTGCTTGAAGTCATATACACTTAGACCGCTCTAAATGTTTAATAAAATTTGTCAAAATCCCTAACGGCGACAGCATAAGACAATGTATAGAGGGTTTAGGTTTAACTTGACGGGTGCAGCGACCTTTCACAGTGCAGTCCTATGCATCGCTGCATTACGTGAATCATCTAGAATGCAGTTGCTCTTGGGAAATGTAATGTTCTACCCCATTTTTTGCCAATAAAAATTTCGAGCTGTCAATACATGAAATTCAGCTCACTGGATTACTTTGTTCACCTTCGCGAATGCCTGTGCAGTAGATGGCTGCAGCACGCCTGTCTCAGCTCGGGACGCTGTCCCGGCCGATTGCGGCACTGCACGGCGGAGCAGCGTGCCCTCTTTAGGGGTCACACGTTCCTCATAGCGACTAACCCATTTGCTCCACTCTCAGGTGAAAGCGGCACTACACATATCATGACATGATACATCGCCTATATTGTCTGTTCAAATAAATGCTTTCAATAAAGAGCTTATGTGCTCATTTCAGGTCTGGGAGGATGAAAAAGGTGAACTTCTGCGCAGTCTGGCGGCCAATAGAGGGACCGCAAGGGTGGCAGGAGACAGTCGTGCAGACTCTCCAGGTTATAGCGCTAAATATGATGTCTACTCGCTCCTGGAGACCAGCATAAACAGAATAATCAACATTCAGCTTGTGCAGGTGAGGGTGTAATATTACACTAACATCTATCAATACAGACATACTTTTCGTCAATATTTCTGCTTATAGTGCAACTCTGTCCTTTTATGGAAAAATTTCTTGCATTCATTGTGGCTGCAGCTTACCAGAAATTCCTTGGAGCCCGTCTTCATCACTTTTTATTATGTAATTATGTCGGTTGGCTATGAGAACTCTCGCGACAAATAGCTCTTGCAACTGATGCCTATTATGCACGGAACCTCGCTTGTTTGCACATTTACGATACTTATTTCTACGCCCACAATTTGATCTCAGTTACTACTGCTTGCTTTACTGCTTGCTTCAGGTTCATGTCAGTCATCTGCATTGCACGTGTAATCATGGTGCACATGGCGGGCCCTCCAGTTTTCTGTCAGCCACCCATCTCTGTTTGTTTACTGTAGTAGGCACAATTATTTATTCACATTACGCATTTGTATTCGTTTCTAGAGCAACGAGGTGGCTTCAAGCAGCCATATGGAACTTGATGGCCTGAAAAGGGCTCTTACCGCCCTTGAAGAAAGCGGTGTGCGGGCCACCGAAGCAGTGATAGACCGACATCCACAAGTGCGCAAGTAAGTGTTGCCAAATAGAAATAAAAGTAAAAAAATAAAAATGAAAAAAGCAGACCAAACCACTCACTTATACACTGATCTGCACAAAAATATATGAATGCTGTGGTGACCATCATGCATAAAAAAGCATTGCAACGCCAACTTCTGTATGTAGTAATTCCACCTGTGCTGGCATATTCGAAACTATGCCCGATAACAAAATGTTTATTTTTGGGCCACGTGCCAAAGATATTGATGGACATTGTAACTCTCCTGCCTGTTCGATTGCTTAACAGCCACACACTCCTACATTTCATAGGTCTAGACAAAACTTTCCTGGCACTTATTGTAGCAGTGCGCATAATATATGCATCAGAATGCAAGGCTTGATTTTTTTCAGACACGAACTGTGAAAAAAACAGCAGCTGAAAGCTGATAAGACATGACACGACTCCTTTTCCTATGTCCATTGCCAGCTTGTACCACAGCTTGCAGACAGGGTTGCTTGTAGACTCTCAGTACCTTCACTCTTCTCCCCTCCCCTTCCTGCTTTGCAACGCTGCCCAAGCACGGAGCACACAGAGAAAAAAATTAACTTTGCTATTTTTCCCCCCTACATGATTACTGATGTCCACCCTTAGGAAGATGCTTGGGAACCATTGCACGCTTTGCAATGACATTTGTAGTTTGAGCTTGGTGGTGTTTCATTGCTTTTTCCGTATCAAATAATTTCGTTATTGCTAAAATGCTGGTCGTACTTATTAGATGCTACGTTGACTTGAGCAGTTCAGTTTCTAGTTCACAGTTTCTGCGTTAATACAGGTACTTCAAAACAGAGAACCCTGAGGTGGACCATCGGTTCGATGCCTGGCACGTCTGCAAAGGTCAGCAGTGTAAATTGGTTCTACAGAGACCCCTCCCTCATGGTTGCATTGGGGTCATTTTTTCGTTATGCAGGACTACACAAGAAGCTTCTGCAGGCTGCCAAATCAACCAGCTACACAGCGACCGGCCTCTGGTCACGCTCCCTTGTGAACCATCTGTATGTTTCAGTGAAGCGTGGAGATGGGAATTAAGAGCTTGCAGTGGCTGTGTGGTTGTCGGTGATAAACCATATTCACGACAAACACGACGGCCACAGCCTGCAGTACGAGCGGTGCCAGCATGGTGACCTTGAACCACGAAAGTGGATGTTTATATTTAAAGGTGTATTTGTGTTGTGCTTCTTTTATTGAAACACCTTCTTTTTTCCCACGAATGGTCACCTCAGTGGTGATTTAGTGGTTGGCATTGGCTGTATTTGTACCGTTTAGAATGGAGAGGGACAGGGATAGAGGCGAAAATTGGCACCTCTGGCCAATTGAACAGGGCAACACAACGTGTGGGCTAAGGTGCGGGATAGCAGAGGGCCCCGGTTAGCTTTTCTAGAGAAAGTGCTATGGACCCTCCTACAGTCCCCAAGGAACGCTCCCGCGGGCCACTCGTCAGCTCGGGGAGGTAGAGGTGGTCGCCAGGGGTCGGGAAGAGGGCAGCGTGAAAGAAGGCAATCAACTGGTCCTCCTTCCGCCTCGCCCTCCGCACCCATTCGCGACGAGCAGGTTCGGCGTGTCGCACGGGGTCATGAAGAGGTCACGACTCGCGTGACGTGCCGGCTACCCAAAATGGCAGCTCCCAGCTCACACAAACCTTGTGCAGACGAGGAGTCGGGACACCAGGATCCCCACGAACTGCAGCCCACGTTAAAAGTAATTGCGAGTGCAAAGGGTAGAAAAAGTGTGGCGACGTGCTATTCCTTTCATATAACTGATGGTCGCATAATGTAAATTTCTGAGCGAAAATTAATGTAGGGACAGCACAAAATGTCGCCACAATTGCCATGGGCTTGTGACCTTGAATGTCCATGTTTGCTATGTGTGCAATACGCTGCAATCGTTTCGTAATCTAGGAAGCACAAATTTGCTGCAATTGTAAACTCTACTTCATATGGCTGCTAGTGAAGTGCTTTTCAAGCAGTGTTCTACATTTCAGCAAACCTGTAATATTTATTGTAGGAACCGAAGCTTTCGACAAACTGACTGTCATTGTGACAAGCAAGAGGCTCCTGAAATACATTCGTCAGATTTCTCTGTGTTTCCAGACATTCAGCGTGGAGTCCTTCCACTCCATCATTATTCGCTTCGCGCCCAAGGCATATGCCTTGTCCTTCCACGGAACGTTTGCAAGGCAAGTCTGTTGCAAAAATGCCCGGGTAAACGTGTGAATAATTTTATTAGTGAACCCTCATTGTTGTTCAAAGCTTGGCATGTTAAGGAGTATATTTGCTGCCCTTCACCTTCATGGAATCCAGTTTCTCCTATAGAGGGACTACAGCTCTGACCATACTCTGGTGCAGAGACATGTTTCTTTTTATATAGTGAGTGTCACTCGTGAGGAAAACACAATACTGCCATTAGATTTGGTATTTACAAATGGCATCGAAATATATTAAATTATTGTCATTGTCTTTGTTTATGCATCAAGTCGACCTCCCTTTAGGACGATCTATCTTCACATTGTTGGAACTTGGGATTTGCAACTGGGATTTCTGGCCATTATAATGATATCAGTTGGCTTACTATTTGCATTAGTGCTGATGTAAGAATATATGATGTACAAAACTGTGCCATCTTTACGTACTACAGAACTGCACTGGCTGCCTTGCACTACAAGGAGAATGCCGACAATGGACAGGCAGTGACACGCAGCGGTGAGCCTCGCTTCAGGGTGAAGAACACAAAAGCGCGTAAGGAGGAAGCAACTGTCTCTTCTATCAAGCAAGCACCCACCTATGTTATGAAGAAAGCTGGTGCCCCTCCTGTTATAAAATTTTCAGTAATTTCCCACAAGTTGCACAACAGCAGCTGAACACAATAAAACTGGTTATTTTCTTTGTCAGCCTATTTCTGGCCTCAGGTATAGCACGCTAGCTCAGTGGTTCTAAAATGGGGGTCTGTACACCGCAGGTGGCCCAAGAAGGCATTTCAGGGGTCTGCAAAGCGCTTTTCGAAACTTCTATCTTCTCATCACTACTTTGTTCTCCTTTTTGCTAAACCGTGTTTCTGCTGCTGATGATGTTTCATAGTGTATCCACTTTGTAGCAAGGTGATGACGCGTCATCTCACAAAAATAAACACAAACTTATTTTTCTGTGTTTTACACTTTCGTTTAATACCAGCACAGTTGTTAGGGCTGGCACAAAAAACTTATTAGGCAGAAAATACTTATTTTTCCTGGCAATGCAAAAAGGAGGGTTCGCTGCATTGCATGTACATTAAAAATAAGTTTTTTTCACATAGCGCAGGTTTCGTTTGCATTTTCGCACGGCACGCCAGGTATGCGGAAAAGCCAGACACACAAAAGGCAGCATGTAGGTACTTTGGTGAGTTTAAGCTGCAAGAGCAAATTGCTTGATAAATCCACACACATCAGCATAAAATTCAGACACAAAAGGTGGAACTTGAGAAGTATGTTGTAGACTCTAGCTGCAAGTGTGAATTATTTGACAGTATTATGCGGATGGACATGGTTCATCATGGAATCCTCATCACCTTTGAAAGACCAAAAGGGCTTCCAACACACTGATGGGCGAGAACCACTGTGCTAGCTTATTGGCAAATTGAACTTAATACAAAGATTGCATTCATTACAAACAATCTTTCATTGTATTATTTTTGTTTTATCTCTACATTGAATGAAGTGCCATAATCTGTCGCAATGTTTTTTTAACTCATTAACTTTTTTGTGCAATGTAGCACTCTATGATACTAGTCAGTGTGTGCCCTTTATCAGCGACTATGTACTTTGGAGAGTTCACAAATGTGTAACTGTCACAAACTCGAGGTACGACGCCTAAAAGTACATATATTATTTTCTTTTTATTGTGAAGTGCCTAATTCTGATTACAGTCGTCCGACTCTTTCAGTTCGGTTCTATTCGCCCCAAGAAAAGGCTGGAACTCGCTCGAACGAAGCGGCGGTAACGCGACCACTCACCGCCTCGCCGGCAAGAAAATATCAAATTAAAGCTCTGCCGCTCAATTTTCAACGAAGATTCGAGTTATTTCGTGGTTCTAAAATCGGCGTCCACAAACTGTCACTGTTTCCTTAGTTGGGTGCGCTTTTCGAAGATGTGGGAGTCGACTCAAGCGAGTAAACCACCCCACAGAATCTACAGGGCCCAGGCGACGAAGGGGGTGGCCGTCTGATGTGCGGCTTTCGCCGACCAGAGCGATAAGAATGAGTCAGAGCCCTGAACGAAAGCAACACAAAGAAAGACTTGTATTTGGTCAGGAAAAACGCTGTACAAGAACGAGGACATGTAACGTAAACAAGAGGTAACTTAGAATGAATAGAACTGCGAGAAAAATTTCAAAATTAGACAAAATGGTACAATCATTAGGGTTAACGAATAGATCTTACGAAGTAGAGCAGTTAACTAAAAAGACAAATGAACAGTTGAATGCAAATGAGAGACAGAGTCCCACAATATTCACCAACCAGGCCAGACGATGCGCCACTGTCGGAGGCGATTCGGCTACCTATGAAGCGTGGCTTCGTCGTAGGCCAGGCCGTCCGAGACGCTCACGGTCATTCGAGGCCCGGGAGTACGTTGGAGTCCTCCAGGGCGCGTGTCGCCGATAATGTGGTGCACAAACTGGCCGAAGCCGTTGTCACATCACGACGTCTAAACGTAGCTGATTTTCTTCGGTGCGGATTCTTCTTTTATAACTGCGCTGGCGCGGAGAGTGAGTGCACAACACACAACGCACCCGCCGCTGTAGAGCGCACAACTTCCCTCTGCCTCCCTCCTGTAATCATCGGCGCGCCTTAGCACGGGCAAAGCTACGCTCGCCCCCTCGAAAGAACTCGAAGCTTCGGTGCAAGGTGAGCGGCGGAGCTTTTATTTTGGTATTTTCTTGCATGCGAGCCGGCGAGTGCTCGCGTTACCGCTGCTTCGTTCGAGAGAGTTCCAGCATTTTCTCGGGGCGAATGGGACCGAACGGAATGAATCGGACGACTGTAACACGAATTAGGGGCTGTTCAATAAAATGAAAACATAGTACGTTACTTTTAGGCATCGCACGCTCGAGTTCGATAAAGTAACACTTATTTGCCACAATTTAGGAGCACTCAGTACAATATTGATAACCTTCGGTTGTGCTTGTTACTTTGAATCTCTAACGTACATTAGTGCATTTTGGACATGCAGATTATGTGGCCCGTCTCTACTCACTCCTTGAGCAGTACGTCAATGGAGGAGCTCCACATTCCCTTCCTGCGAAGCCGCCTCGTGTGACAAGCACACTTGATTCCGTTGACAAGGCATCTCTTGTGCAGTCCCACCTTTCGAGGTTTGGGAAAAAGGGAATTCATGACGGTGGAGGACAACGAGCAGCCGCTCCCGCCACTAGTGCTATAGCCACAGCATCTGTGCTCCGTGCGGTGTGGGCTGCAAGTCGGCTGCCTTGATCTCGTGTGGACGCTACTTGTCGTTTCTGAGCCCAGTGAAGTGGTGCCGAGTCCACTGCGTCACCGCACGCCGCGGCAGAAAGAAGACCATGCGACATCTCCATGTGTTCTTTCCTTTCCAGGTTTGATGGTGCATTTTTACACCCAAGAGAATGAGCAGCACCTATGTCTTCCGTATGCACTCAAGCCTGCCTTCGGTTTTTTTGTTTGTGCATTTATTTCGGGCAAATTTACAAAGAGAGGCAGGGCAACCACTCCTTTTTCCAGAGATGTACGGACGCGTCCAGTCATCCATGTTAGTACGGTATGTCACTATTGTTCATTTGTTTTCAGTGTTTTTTTTTGTACTGAAAATATGTCAAGTATCATTTACTTTATAGTTTCATGCTGTATTTGTTTGACTTGATAGTAGAGCCGCCTCCTGGACATGGGGGGCTAACCACTTCCCCTTCCCTCTCCCCTAAAGCTCAAATAAATGTTTTTACCACCAGAATAGTAGACTGTAATAAATAAAGTGTTCGTAGTGTGTACCAACCTTACACGCATTATCACCTTACACGCATTATCGCGGAGTGTGCAGTAGAAGTATGGGGCACTATGGCTAGACAGGATACTGGTAAACTTGCACAGGAGACGAAAGATCTAATCAGGAAACGGCAAATCATGATAATCTCTACCGCCGCTGACAGAATAGAAATAGCCGAGCTCTCGAAGTTAATCAATAAGCAGAAGACAGCTGACATACGGACGTATAATATGGAGAGGATCGAATACGCTGTAAAGAATGGAGGTAGCCTGAAAGCAGTGAAGAGACGTCTTGGCGTGGGGAAAAATCAGATGTATGCACTCAAGGATAGGCAAGGCAATGTCATCACAAATAGGGATAAAATAGTCACAGTGGCCGAGGAGTTCAATAGGGATCTGTACAGTAGCCGGGACATACAGGATAATGCCGAACGAGAAAGTAGTTCAGAGGGGATAGACATCCCACCAGTAACGACCGAAGAAGTAAGGAGGGCTTTGAAAGAAATGAAAGGGGGCAAAGCACCTGGTGAGGATCAGATAACAGCAGACCTCTTAAAGGATGGCGGAGAAATTGTACTTAAAAAACTGGCAAACCTGTATACGCAATGCCTAATGACCGCAATGGTACCGGAATCTTGGAAGAACGCGAACATCATCCTAATCCATAAGAAAGGCGACATGAAGGACTTGAAAAATTATAGGCCGATCAGCTTACTGTCAGTCGTCTACAATGTATTTACCAAGGTAATCGCTAACCGAATCTCTGCAACCTTAGATTTCAGTCAACCTAAATAACAAGCAGGGTTCCGCAAAGGTTATTCAACAATGGACCATATTCACACGATCAATCAGGTGATAGAAAAGTGCGCTGAGTATACTGAACCCCTATATATAGCCTTCATAGATTATGAGAAAGCATTTGACTCGGTCGAAACCCTAGCAGTCATTCAGACATTACGGAACCAGGGGGTAGATGAGCATTATGTAAGAATACTAGATGATATCTACAATGGCTCTACAGCTACCATCGTCCTCCATAGGGAGAGCAGTAAAATACCTATAACGAAGAGTGTCAGACAAGGAGACACCTTCTCTCCAATGTTATTCACAGCATGCTTACAAGAAGTATTCAGAACGTTGGATTGGGAACCGGTGGGAGTAAGGGTTAATGGAGAATACCTCAGTAACCTCACATTTACTGATGATGTTGCCTTGCTAAGTAACTCGGGAGACGAATTGCAAAGCATGCTTTCCGCACTGGGCGAACAGAGTAGAACCGTGGGCCTGAAAATGAATATGCAGAAAACTAAAGTAATGATCAATAACCTCGGGACAGCACAGCAGTTTGAGATAGGTGGCGAGGCAGTGGAAGTGATAAGCGAATATATCTACTTAGGCCAAGTTCTGACCCCAGATCCCAACAATGAGGTAGAGATAATTAGAAGGATCAGAATGGGGTGGGATGCATATGGCAGACATTCTCAGATAATGAATAGCAGCCTACCATTGTCGCTGAAGAAGAAAGTGTATGACAGCTGCATCTTACCGGTACTCACCTACGGGGCAGAAACTTGGAGGCTCACTAAGAGGGTTCAACTTAAATTGAGAACGACTCAGTGGGCAATGGAACGGAAAATAATAGGTGTAACATTAAGGGACAAGAAGAGAGCGGAGTGGGTCAGGGAGCAAACTGGTGTTAAAGACATATTAATAGAAATTAAGAAGAAGAAATGGACGTGGGCAGGGCATGTAATTCGAAGGCAAGATAACCGCTGGTCATTAAGGGCAACAGAGTGGATCCCTAGAGAAGGCAAGCGTTGCAGGGGGCGGCAGAAAGTTAGATGGGCAGATGGGATCAAGAAGTTTGCGGGGATAAATTGGTCACAGTTGGCACAGGACCGAGATAATTGGAGAATAATGGGAGAGGCCTTTGCCCTGCAGTGGGCGTAGATAGGCTGGTGATGATGATGAGTGTGTACCATGCGTGTACCAGCTGTGTTGTAGACTTCGGGATGCCGGTGCCACTTTGCATGCCTGTTGCCGCTAGTGCCGGTCCCCGCTCTCCCACCTCACACACGTAGTCATACAGGTTAGAGGAGGTCAGGCAGGGATGGTCAGAGTAAGATTCAGAAAAAAAGGCTTCCTTGGTTTCTATTATTTTTGGTGCTTCATCCATATATTTATGCACTTGCTATCTCCCCTTATCTGCTATTGTGTTCATGCCATCATTGGTAAACACATACCAGGGAGTTTATTGCTCGATCATGAGTGCTTTCACATCAGGCTCATATGTGCTTCATGCTATTGTGTTCTAGTATGATGCCCATTCTATGTGCAGTTTCACATTTATGCACTTTTCTTATTACTATTTTTATTTGCCACCACCTATGGCACCTTTGAAATCTGTTATATCTGCTCCCCAATATGAATCGCGTTGGCGTAGAAGCTCACTTTCATGCTTACGTATATTGCCTGCAGCCACAGTGCCCCTCGGGTCATGCTGAGTGATCAAATGATGCATTTTTCATGCAGTCTCATGAAATAAAATTTATGGGAGTTTTGTGACATTTTATTCAAGAAGTAAAATATTCCAGAAAATATTGCTTGGCAACATAGAGAAGCAGCTGACATGAAATAAACTTTTTAAATGGTACGGTCTTGCAAGAAAACATCACTTGGCGACAAACATAGAAGCAGGTGTTAATCCAGGTGGATGTCAACCTTTCCTTTACAGTTACATAGAAGCAGCTGACATAAAACTAAATTTGTTAAATTGCACAGTAAACTAACACAATAAGGCCTCATTATTGTGGCTACTGGAAACCTGCATATTCTTGTAAGGGGAAGGTGTCCCTAATTCTTTATACAACACATTTGGGCAGGACCCTCCTATTGGGCCGTCCCAGACGACGCCAGACCCATTGGGCAAATATGCGGTGCGCAGTGTACCTGTAGCGTCTGAAAAAAAATGCATCTCCTTAGGAATATTTTATCACGTGCGTTCATGTTATGAAATGCAGATATTTGTATGCAGCAAACCAGCACAACGACCAGCCCCAATACATAGCCATGTAAATAATTTCCAACAACATGATGCATTGGCAGGTGTTGAGCTTATTCGTACCTTTTAAGACTTGATATTTGCATTCTATGACTAGGCGGGCGCACGCACACGCACGCGCGCATACACGCGTACATAACACAAAGAAAAGTACCCACTGACATGAGGTTGCAGGTGCCTCGTGTAGCGTATCGTCCGAGTCAACAAAAAAAAAAGAGGCTGTGTGATGCCAGTGAAGAAAATAGATATTCTATGCTGCCGTATGGTTTTCTGGTGCCACAAAGATAACTCCGATAGCACGGCTGTTCAAGCGTACACAAGTGCGATGGCTAACTGCTTGCACTGACAACCAAATCTTGCGAACCGACGATCATTTAGGGTCGCGAGCACTGTAGCAAACGTATATTTAAATGTCCACCTCTGTATTCCCGGAGCCTGCACAACTTCAGAGCGCTGCTCCAAGAGTTCGAAAACATTATTTGGAGGATATCTATGTTTAAAAAGCGACACTGAACATGTCGTGTGCCGTTATGCAGTCGTCGTGTTCGCCTCTCCATCCATTAACACGATCAATCTCCCTGCAGCACAGCGACTCCAACTTGGTATTCATTGCCCTGCAATGAAGGCACTGGCACCTGCGATTAGCGTGAGAAGCGTTTCATCCTTTCCATCTGTAGTGCATACATTATTCAGCACCGTAAGTATAATCCTTGCAAACTTTGTACGGAAAAAAAAGCCCAACATGCAAAGCGGACAAGCCAACTGCATGTTTTACGATGCATCCTTACAGGGCCATGCCTTTCTTTACTTTTTTTTCGCTGTCTCGCAAGAAGTAGCGCAAACATATATCAATTAAACATCGCTGTTGAGCGCGCTGGATGTTACGACGGCTGACATGGAGTTAAGTGATACTTGCCATTGAACATTTCCGACGCGCGGGTCTCGGTGTGGCTGCTACTCGCTGTCATTGTGGGCCTCATGCTCCGATCCGCTGCTGGCAAGGGGGTTGAAATGAAATTGGTTTGCCACATCTAACAGAGCGTCGTCTATCGCCTGCAACAAATCCTCGTCTATGGAGGACGAGGACGACACGGGCGAAGACGACGGCGTTGACATGTCGAATTCGTGCGAACGAACCAGACCGTTCAAGCAGCGCGCTTACGTGCAGGCGTTTCAGTGCGCTGCGCACGTCACAGTTTTATGTGGTCACGTGAACAGCTTTGGTTACAAAAATCCAGACGTTCGGGGCACCCGCTGATAGAAAAACTGCCAATGGCCGCATTAAAAACGTCTCTAATTAAACAACCGTCATGCGCTGAAGCAAATGAGGTTTCTACGGGTGATAAATAGGTCATTAGCTAGTGTTTGCAACAAAAAAACAAGATGCAAAATTTTTGGGTCAAGTCTTAAGACAGGCACAAAGCTAAAGAGGCGACGAAGCACACTCTAGAACTTCAATTCAGTTAATGCCACAAAAAAGAAAACGCAAAGTGTATGATATTTGAAGGGTTTATCATAAAAACGTAGTCAAAACAAACAAAACGCAATCGCTCATATCATAATCCACATTACAGTGCCAGCCAATATCAAATCGTGGAAATTAATCCCACACGTGCGAAGAGCCTTCTTCCATCGCCCATGTGCAACCACCTTCCCCTCTCCAAAAAATTGAATTCCTTTGCGCAAAGCGCCAAGAACGGTGCACTGACGCACCTTTCCCCTTCTTTCCCTATCAAGAGAGCTTAAACAATTTCTCAGTCGGTTTAGTACGACGACGTGCACATGATGAGTGTCTGGCAGACATCTGGAGTGCAACCCATGCACCTACAGCAGTGATCTGCCCCGTGGTCAGCCCTCATCGGCGCATTCACAGCGGCATGGTGCACTCTGATCCTTACGTAAAGGCACCTGCCTGTTTGGCCCATGTAGCACTTTTTGCACGACAGGCGGATCCTTTAGACCGCCCCCGCCACACAATTCACCAACCTACTTGGGGGCTTTACGGCACAGCTGGGCTCCGTGCAGGGTTATTCACCCTACGCACAAACTTTGACAGGTGCTTTACTCCGCTTTAACTTTGGCCCTGTCTGAGCAGAGCTGTCCATGTCAGCTGAGCGGGTGCTCCAGTTGCGGCCGCCGCCGTTACCTGAGCATAACGAACCGAAAACGGGGCCTTGTGAGGAGCGCTGACCGCGCGCTGAGCGTGGCGAATCAAGCGATGCGCTTCGAGGGGCGGGTCTCTGACCTAAAGGTTAACTTGCGCGTCCTCTGCAAAACGGCAGGACGGAAGTAATAAAAACCATTGTTTTACAATGTTTCCACTGCAGGGACCAACACTCACTACGCACCCTTGTAATATACACTAACCCCTGAGCCGTAGGATTATTTAATTGCTCACAAACAGTAAGGCGAGTGAAATACCAAAGATATAACTATCATTACTAAAGACTGCGTCAGTCATGTCAACGTATTTAATTGAAAGAGTAGTTATTTGCAATTTGATTATACATAGCAACGATGCTTACGACAATTGCATTGTTCTTTTAACTTGTAGTGCAGATGCAAGCAGGTGTTTTGAAAACAGAAAAGGAATTTGCACCCCTATAGCGCTGAGAGCGCCCCGGAGCCACGTCTCGTGTCAAGGGCGCTGGTACCTAGACGCGTATTGGCAGTTTTGTTTATTTCCTGATTAGCTTCTGCTGCGGTATTCCCTCAGTGATTGGCAGCTCGCTTTTCATGTCTCCACACAGTGGGCCGGGCCACTTTCATCTCGAAATGTTGGCATACAGGTCGCTCGGGAAATTGGGAAGGAGAGTTGCTGCGCTTTTGATTGTAGAATCCCGATTGGACTCGCATAGCCGATATTCTTTGCGTCCCGTGATCAGCCCAATACGGTGGTGGAAAAACTAACTTTCTACCGATGTCTAGTACCTCACAATATGTTTGCACCTTGGAAAACGGAATACTCAATTTTGCAACAACGAGCGCAAGGCGAGTTTCATCGACTTGTCGTTGGTCAACGGAGGTGTAAGAAATAAATTACCGTCGGTTCTAAATACATGTGCGTGAACGGGAGGCTATAGTTACAAATGAGTGTTTTAGCCATGTTTAATCGGCAGGTCCAGAAAGAAATAATGTGACATTTTACTGCTGAAACAACGAGCTTGCCGTGATAACTTTTTCCAAGCAAATATTCTGTATAATACTATAGCTCGTATAATTAATTGTGATAGCATGTAGCCCGGTTTTTCAGTAATTCCGGCAGCATCACGAAGCTAGCGTGAAAAAGCCAGCGCATAGTTTGTCTGCTATGAAAGTGTAGAATTCCAAGTTTTACTAGATCGCTAACAAAAACGCATGCCATTGGCAAAAAAAAAGTTGCAGGCTTTGTTTCTGGCCATCTGGAGGACTGCGCCCTAGGCAGCCTCATTTTGTGTCTGGCACTGGTTTCACTTCGCTCCTCACCGCGTTCTTCTCGTGGATTAGGGGCGAGGACTGGGGTCCAGTCAACGGTGCCAAATCTCCCACTACGGTGGTATCCAATATCGCTCCGCTCCGGAACTCAAAGTGAGAGCACTATTTTTGTACCAGCGGTTAAAACGTTAGCGCAACAGACTACCTGGCACTATTCTCAGTTAAGGAATGTGCTAGTAATTGATGCATATGAGGAAACACATTTTTAGCGTCTCGTTGTTTTGTAACCCCGCAAAAGCGAGTCTAATACCCTAGTTGTTAGGGAACTCTTAACCATGGTTAAGCAAAACGCGGTTAGACGAAACCGCAGTTTGTTGCGTTACACGACAGATGGAACTGAAGTTATTCCGCTAACCGTGAGTAAGGCAAACTGAGCTTGGCCGCCTCTGTTCAGTAACGATAACCGCAGTCGCCGCAGCCGCAGTGTACAAAATCTCGGAAGTCAGTCAGTGCTCACACAAGTGACGGTGCATCAGCGGAAGCGAAAAAAAAATCACCTGGCGAGGGAGACGAAGGCCCTCAAAGATTCGAAAAAGGGTGGCCCCAAAGGTGTCCCCAGGAGGAGCGTGAGCTCTTTGCGTTGCTTTCGCCGTCAGCGAGTCTGCAACTGACCACGACTGAAGTTAAAGCAGCGGCGCGTTTCCAGATTCAGCCGATCAACTACGACAGTAACTGTATTAAATTTGTAAATTGCGCCCATCGTTCGCCAAAAAAGTTGAATGGAGCAGGCAATCATGAAACGTTTTTCTCACTCGGAAACGATCTACGCGCACGCCGGGCGTGCCTGCAAACACGACTGCGCACCTGCCCAGAAGGCCCTGAAAACGGCTCGAACCGGCCCAGACCACGGTAGCAGCAGCATGTCGGCGCTCTTCATATTCAATCTGTTCGCGGAAATAAGTTTCACAGGAGAGGACGTGGATGTTCGTGGGGTAAAAAATTGTGCTATGAATTGTAATCCGCAGTTGTAAAGATTGGGAAGCTGTAAGAGAATGGGGGAAGATTGGATGAAGTGTAGGGTGTTGAAATATGTTTGCATCTGGAGTATACGCCATAGTCGGGTGTCACAAGCGTTGAGGAATGGGTGAAGAGTGGGTAATGGCGGCGGTTCTGACGGTAGTCGTGCAGTATATCGGGAAAACGACTGGGAACGGGAAGGTTGGAGGGGGCTGCTGCCAAGTCGCCGACCATAGGTGGAAATGCTGGCATGACCTAGGATCCACACAATTTGGATGTGTGGTAGATCATGGGGGGGGGAAGGTAAAATGAATTTTGTAGAAAGTTCTGGCAAGCTTGCAGCGAGTCTGTAAGTATGTTACATTGACGGGATGGCCTGTGGTGGCGGCGAGAATATATGGCTGCATCTTAGGCGGTAGTTGTGTTGGTATCGGCGACAGAGGCGGGTTCTAGGATGTAGCCTTGGAAATTGAGCCCACCCATTGCATTGTATAGTTTCTCTAAAAGACGTACACGTGGTTACGTTGTAATTACGTTGTAACGAGGGCGCATATGGCGCGGTATAGTTGAGTCCTTGATGTGGGAGTGAATATGGGGGACATGTGCCCTCGAAAGTCCAACGAAGTAAGAACGGAAAGTCCGAGGTGTGTCAAAACAGTGCGCTCCATGGGGTAGAGGTCTCCCTCATCCACACTGGCCGACGCTATGCTTGTAGGAGTTGAGACAGGGAATTTCTGATGCCGAGCCTGAGCAGGTGTGTGGTAGCTTGGAATGCAGGGAGGAAAAAAGAAATTATTAATGACACTGAGATAACAGGAGAGCTGGTGATCTTCACTTGCTTGACTTGACTTTTCGCAGGTATGTCCCCATTTAAAAATAAAGATGGTTAAAAATAGAAGCTTTACGCATACGAACTCTGCCACACTCAAAGTCCACAATCCGCACTCCTGAAGTTCAAAATCAGTGCTGCCAAACTCCAAAGCCAAATTCAACTTCAACAATGCGTAAGTGCAATACCAACAACCGTGCTGCGAACCCAAAGAAAAGGCTTAGTGTAATTATACAGATACCGGGTTCATAGAGCGAGGGACGTGGGTTGAATTCCATCCACGGGTAGCGCTTTCTTCCTGAGATGCGAACTCCCCTCGCCTGCTTGTGGGCTCCTTGCCTCGTCGTTATATTCCCCTCCCACTTCGCTCGGAGAGTTATGTGTGATGCCAGGAACGGATTGAACTGTTCTGCTAAAAAAAAAGATCATACACCAGTACCTATTAAGAATTTCAGGGAGACGAAAGTGCATGCTCCTGGCGTTCCCAAACCCGTAATTTTTTATCTCCAGCCATGGAATTTTGCATGTTTAACGGTAGTTCTGTCTTGTTAATGTCAGAAGAGATGGATATCGGGTCTAAGCTTTGCGTTGCAAGCGGCGATTCCAGCTGGTGGTGCTTGCAGTTGCTGCGGGCTCTGTCATTCTTGCTCGCCGTGCAGTATTTTTGTCCTCCAGTGTATCTTCTCTTAAGAAAAACATTTGTGGGAGGCCCAATTTCACAGCTGTTACTTAGGAAGATGCTTCGGAGTCCACAGGGGTAGAGACATCACCGGCAGCTGAAACGTGTCCACTGGAACTTTTATCTCTTCTAAATACTGTCACCACTCCCCATTTTGTGTTGTACCGTTTCCTTTTCTCTGTCACTGAAACTGACAGGCTTCGTCAATAGCCCTTTCTGATCCTAAGTATACTATAACCGCGCTAGCATACGTTACTACTCTTACACTTACCAAGCTAGAAATGCCTCTTGAGTCATCTAAAGGTGGCATTGTGTCTTCTCATTACGTTGTTATAATTCTTCTCCTTTAAAGCCAACGCCATTGCCACAGCACTATATTCAATCGATAATAGCTGTGTCATGTGCCAGCATGCTTAAGAAGGTAATTCGTCCCGTAAGGTTAAGAAACGAAGCCAAAGAAAGATAAGCAACACCGGTGCAGCGGAGTAATATGTTGAACTACGGAACATGTTCTTATGTGTATCGACAGGCTTTCGTCTTCCATGCACCCAAGCTGACCTAAATGCCGCGAGAAAACTTCTTCCTTGGACATTGTCGCTTGATTTTTTTACGCATATCTGGTCACTGAATAGTACGAGTGGCGCTCACGAAACTCCGAGTTACATTGCCCCCCGAGTATAGTATACATGTACTACATGTACTTGTACTATACATGTACTCGCCAAGATTAAACAATGGTACCTGCTTCCTTACTTTCCCACGTAGTCCTTAGCTGCGATCTTTACCTGCTGATTCCGACAGTGAATGCCCATGGCGGTCCATTGTCGGCTCGACAAGTCAGAGCCTAATCAACGAAA
Source organism: Haemaphysalis longicornis (assembly GCF_048455015.1). NCBI lineage: Eukaryota > Metazoa > Arthropoda > Arachnida > Ixodida > Ixodidae > Haemaphysalis > Haemaphysalis longicornis. The sequence goes on along the minus strand of NW_027526445.1, from coordinate 25,377,308 downwards.
TCTGTATGCATCGCCTCGCATGATGTCGGTCTAGTGTAAGAGCACTGCTACCTTTTGTAAAGAAGCCATTAAACTATGACATTAAGATTGCCGTTTTTAAAACGGCGATTCACGCCTATCCTGCGAGTTCTACTGGATGTAATTGCGGCCAGCCGGCTTGCGTGGCTAGCAATTGTCAGAAGAGGCCCGCAAATTTAGGAAGATAATCTTTAAAAAATGGGCACCTTTGCAATGGAGATTCGAAGAGTGAATCAACAGCGGGGCTGGTGGTCTTCCCTAGTTTTAACTTGGCTCGGTTGATTTCCGCGTGCCTTATTACACGGGAGGAAAGGGGAAGGAGGGATGCACGTTTATTTTGAGCAAAACCGGTCAATCGACAAATTGCGCCGCGACGTACCCTCTCCACAACTGCTTGCCGGCTCCTCGAGTCCTCGCCACTTCGCACACTTCTTGGCCCAGCATTTTTATCCTCTCCTCTGCACTTGCTTGCGGCTAATTTTGAGCGACACCCGACAAGACTCCCCATCCGAACATCTGCGCTCAGCCGGCTGGTTGTGGTTGTTTCCGGAAAAAGAAAAGGAAACGAAGTTCACTGGGAATATTTTCGGGAGGCAGAGAGAGAGAAAGAGAGAGAGAAAAGCAAACGAAAAGGGCGAGAGGTTATTCAGGCTTAGAGTCCGGATTGCTACTCGACACTGGGGAAGGGGTGACAGAGCATGAAAAAAAGGGCAGTCAAAAAAGAAGAGAAAGGAGCAGGGTCTTGCAGCTTTTCATGGAGTTCACCTGCACACTACCCTGTGTGGGGAAAGGGAAGTAGAGTCGTAGTGACAGGATAATGTAGACAGAAAGAGATAGAGAGGGAGAAAGGTATCAAAAGTCAATCACTGTAGTCGGTGCAACAGACGCTGCGCGAAGCCGGTGATATCAAGGTAATGGAGCACAATGGCGAAGACTTCGCGTAGGGAGTAAGAAGTCTTTTCCGGAATAGAAGACCCTCCATTTCAGCGATGGGGCTACGCGCACTCCCGACAACTGTCGTCGGTTCCCTTTCTCCACTTTACTTCGTTGCGACGATTTTCGAGCGACGCCCGGCATGGCTGGAACTCATGCGCAAACAGCTCTGAAAATATTAACAGTATTACTTTGTGAGGTGGTTATGCGACATCGGCCAAAGTTTTGCGTTGCTATTTCTTCCAGTAATTTTTATACTAATTATTGGGGCACCTGTGATCTTCGTTAACTATTTTAAATATCTGCAAGATTTACCACTGACGGTGTTTTTTATTATAATACCAACATAAAACTTCCTTCAAGGTAAAGTTGTGGCTTGGTGCCTCTTCATGGCCTTTCTCCGATAACAAAATGGCGCAGCTTGCACTAGTGGCAAAAGGAAGGAAAAACAGCGGAGCTGGATGCTTCTCTTCCTTTTTCAGAACTCTGGCTGGCGCACCACAGATGGATATCCGGAATTGCCGATGAAAATTCGCATGACTGACAGACCCGCATCATTTTGTCCAGTGCATTTTGCATCTCTCCTAAAGTGAACCGCATTAGCACGTGCTGGAACCCGCGGCAACCAGCTTCGCCTACTCGATTTCCCTAGCGTGAACTCACCATCTGTGCTCCCCACAGTAGGTGCAAACGCAGGTGAACTGGCGAGTAAAATAGCACGCGAGAGATCACGTCATGAAATCTGTGCAGAGTGTCCTCGACGGTTGAGATTTCCGACAACGGGCACTAGTCCAAATTCGCAAGCGCACGTGCTCCCGGCAGTTTTTCTTCTACATTTTTGGTAACGCTATACGGCCGATCTTACAGCTCAAGCAGTTTTTCAGAAAAAAATGTGAAGCAATCTGCTGCGCTGAACTCCCTAGAAAGAAAAGTACATCGTAACGCTGAATACAGGTCAAGAACTGCGTTTATTTTGCTTCAAGCATGTGTCTGTCGAATACAACGTACGTGTCCGGTCCCCACAGTAGGTTGAAGAGAAAGAGGAAAGGCTCTTTATTAGAGGAGTCAGCTGACATCTTTGCCGGAATTTCGACACCGACATTCTGATAGGCGGGGGAAGGGTGAAAGGCGGAAACAAAAGGTCCGTTAGATTACCGGACAGAAGAAAGATGAAGAAAGACCAGAATAAGAGACAGAAATAACAAAAAAAAACCTTCTGTCTGCGTGAGTAGTGTGCTTAAAAAGTCTGAAACATTATATCACGTCAATGACGCCAATCCTGTAAAGATAGTAGAAGTCGAAAAAACCGTGTGCCTCGATGCCCAGGATTCCGTTCTCTTTCGGCCAAACTTCGCAAGCTGCAATGAAAAGTGGCTTTGCCAGGTGCGGCGGTGTTAAAATCAATGCAACATCATATCCAGGGGAGTAGTTCTCTTTGGCGGAACCTCTGCGCGTGGAGCTGTTACAGGAGGAGTCCTGCATGAGCTCTCGGCACGGCAGTAAAAGATCCAAGCTAAGCAACAAATGTAATCTACATATGTTGGATCCCCGTTTACATTGTGCAGCAAGATAAAGCGCTATCGTACTTTGCTTCTTTGCCCACGGAAGGCATATTGGATATTTAGGGTGAAGGTATGGACGACACTGCGGACCGCTAGCCCCATACTCACCCATTAAATAATGGTGTAATGAGTTGCAAAGCGAAAGGGAGAAACCACAAACAGCGGCTCTCGGAGCCATGGTGAAGCAAGCCCCGGTTGATGGGCTGCTTGTCTGTTTACCAAGCAGGGAGCTCCGGAACCGCTCTCGGCATGAGGGTAATACGAGCGAAGTACCCTTAACCCCTGATTTCCCTCGTACATGACAAGTAAATCAAATATGTCTGAAAACCTGATCAGACCCTGAAAAGGGGCCGCACTGATGTCTCGTGTGCAGCCATTCCAACTTTCACTCTTCCGGAACCGGATTTCTAAATGCCACCGCATGCCACGGCGTGACTACGTGTAATGCGGAACATCGTCACATCATTGCCGAGTTTGAGAGCCCACAGAAACGAGACCACGTTTTGGAAAACGCTAGAAAGAAGCGCATCACTAACAGCTCTTTGGGTCTATGTGGTGAACCGAGCGTGAATGCGGATGGCTCTTGCCCCGTCCATAACAAGGCTCCTGTCTTCGTTAATGAACACATATGCCAAAGGCAGAAACGCGTACTATCCTTGGCCATTGCAAAGGAGCGAGAAACCAAGAGGCGTTACGTATGGACCCGAAATTGCGAAATATTGGCACGGAAATCTGATGGGGCCGATTGCGTTCACATCGACTCGGTAGATGGCCTATCTTACGTTTAGTAGGCCGAAATACCTATCACTCACATGCATAGCTTGTCTTGTTGGTTTGATGTCGGCGTCTCATGACGTCTTCTACAACGAATTCGTTCAACCCCGATGTATTAGGTTGTGTGCTCGTGCGAAAAAGACCACCTCTCTTATTTATCTCAAAAGCAGTTCATAAGTAAAAAAATACTACCAATTTCTTTTCTTTCTTGAGCAGTTTTCATTTAGATTTAACGTCTTTATGCGCACGGAGACTTGGTTGAGTTCCCTTTAGAGAACACCTACATTACCAGGACACAACTGTTTCTTTGCCAACCGCAACAATTCACCCGGTGGTGGCACCGCAATCTATATTTCTGGCAACACAGGCTTTTTCCAGGAAGTGCCCCAGTTTCTCTTCGGTAACCAAAGATTATGAAGCTCTTTGGGTACAGCAACAAGACGTGCATTATTCTGTGTTGCATCGATCTCCTTCAGGTAACGCTGAACAATTTATTAGGTTTGTAGGTGGCCTACTTGAATATGCGTCCTATAAGAGGCTGCGGTTGTTTCATGGTTGAGATTTCAACATCAATCGTCTTGGCGACAGGTTATGTTCGAAGGACATGATTCACCGCATTGTTGCTTGCGGGTTTAAAAACGTCATCCAAGCACCGACTCGTTTAACCGTTACAAGTTTGTCTATTCTGTACCTTCTTATTACTAATTATGACACGCCAGTTACGACAGCGGGCAAGACTAACTCTGATTTAAGGGACCATTACCCGGTGTTCCTCGCCTACTCCGAACGCGCATCACGACCTAAACCCATACCTCGTAGGATTATCTATCAAAGCATCACTGATTGTGGCCTGGAAAAGTTCAGAAATGATATCCTCTTTAGCAACTGGACACCAGTTCTGAACAGCACCAATGCAGACGATGCTTACAACTCTTTCATGACCATATTCTCAGAGCGCTACAATACGTGCTTTGCAATGGAACTTTCAAGGCCTCCCAGGCGTCTAAAAAAACCCTGGATCAGTGTCAAACTAATAAAAATGATTGAAGAAAAAAGAAACTGTATGGCCTATTCTTAACAACAACCGGGGGACGGCGTAGCTATAAAGGCGAAAAACATTTATTACCAAAAGCTATTTCATGAGGCTGGAAGTTCGCCTCCAGGACGTGTCTGGAAACTTATCAATGATGCCCTTATATTCTGCACAGTTCCAAATAATCAATTTGAAATGATTGTTAAAGGCCAGGCGCTGAGTAATACTGCTATCTCCGAACACTTCAATGCTCATTACATCAACGCCATTGCTAGTACCGTACCTCCGAGTGTTTCATAGTAGCGTGTTCAGTGCGACATTCCTGATTGCGAATTTTTGCAGCCAACATACTTTTTCTGAACTGCAACGCACTTTTGAGTCCCTCAAAAATGGCAAAAGTGTTGATGTTGATAATATAAAAATACGCCCAATCAAACATGTCCTCGATGTCATCTGCTATTACCTAGTTCATATTTACAACCTTGCCTTGCAAACCGGATGCTTCCCAGCTAACATGAAACGACCGAAAGTGTCGGTTATATTCTAAGGAGGAGTCAAGAACGGTTCTGCCAACTACACCCCTATATCGCTTCTTCTAATCCTTCCAAAGGGTTTAGAAAAAATTCTTTTGTCCCGCCTGAATGCTTTCTTTGTAAAACACAAACTTTTTTCTGAATGCCAGCATGGCTTCCGGAATGGCTGTTTGACCGAGTCCGCCCTTGTAGTACAAAATTTGTTAGAAATAAAAACATTAAAGCTAGTAGACTAATCATGACAATATTTGTTGATTACAACGTAGCTTTTGATGCCCTAAATCACTATTTAAATTAAGTTATATTTTTACAGAAATAAATCAGTGCAGAATTCGTGGGGTGCCACATTCACTTATGCAATATTATATCAGCGGACGTGAACAATGTGGGGCGATAAATGGCTGTGAGTCGTCATTTCACCAAATATGGTGCGTTGTACCACATGGAAGTGTTTTATGCCCTTTTTATTTATGTATACGTGAATGACGTCATTTGAATCGATTACCGTCCTCAGTTTGTTTTATATGCTGACGACACGAGCATGTTTCTTCCTCCGAAAACGTTACCAACTTGTTCTCTGCTGCAAATGCTGCTCTAGAGTAACTGCGCGAGTAGTCCACAGCAACGGTTTAAGAATTAACATAAAAAAGTCAAAAGCTATCTTCTTCACACCAAATAATAAGCGTGTATACGCTACGGAAGGGCTTTATCTAGGTAATTCTAAGATCGATCTAGTAGAGCAACACAAAGTTTTGGGGGTGGTGCTTTCACATTGCATGAGCAGGGATACACATACTCAACTGTTGACCAAACAATTATCTTCTGCGGTGGGTGTAGTGCATCAGTGTCGCGACTTCTTCCCACTTAATATGAAACTTCAAATTCACCACTGTACTTTTATATCAGGTTTAAACTATGTCACGTTAGTTTGGGGAACTACAACAAAAACGAATATAACCACCCTATTTTTATTAGAAAAGAAGGCCATCCGCTGCATTAACAACGTACACTACCTTCATCCTAATCGAGCACTTTTTGCACAGCATAGATTGTTAATTATCAATAATCTATATGATTACCGCCTTCTCTTCCAATTCCACTTTTCTGATTCTCTCTATCAGAAGTTCCTGAAACGATTATCTTGCCTAACAATTCGGACCCAGAATTACACAACTCGCAAACCTAATATGTGGCTAGTACCGTTTCCCCGAACGAACTTCTTTTTGTAAATATTGGCACATAACATTCCGTCCATAATAAACAGACACAGCATCGAATTTTTAGGGCGGAGGTTTACGCGACAAGTCCTTCGTGATGCCTATGTCAATATGTAAATTCGGTGTACGGTGTTGTATTTGCATATTTTGTCAGTCTGTTCGGTTGAATGCATTTAGTAAGAGTAAAGGCGGAAAAACTTTTGTCTGCCATTTCCTGCTCCCCTTTTGTCGCAAATCCAATGCTACTGTTACAAAGATGTTCCTTTAAAAATCAATTTTATATCACGTGATTGCATAAATTTTGTTGTTTTTAATTATCGCTGTATGCGTGCATGTCGTCAAAGTTTATATTGGGCCCCCTGGCCTCGTCAAGCTGCGTCAAGCAGCTTTTATGCCAGGGTGACTTTCAACACTTTTTTTATTTATATTCAATTTGTCATATAAAATCTGCTGTAAAGTTCAGTCTGGTGCTTCAATGTCCATGTTTTAAATTTCTAAGTTGATAGAAGGGGTAATCGAATAGCCCTACAAAGCCAAACGTTCAGAAATAGAGAACTGCTGGTGAAAGTCACCAGCCAGCAGCAGCCAGAAAACTCCTGAACCAGACCCGAATTGCTGATCGGGACATCAGCGTCACGCCCATTCGCAGCCTCGACAGCTCGTAAGGCGTAATCTCGGATTGAGATGTGTCAACCGAGACAGCAGCCGGTATTCTACAAGGCTTGAGAAATGAGGGTGTGACAGCCGTCACTCAGATAACCGTCTGGCTAGGTACTGTGAAAATACCTACAAAACACATCATGCTATCATTCGACCGTTCAACTCCTCCAGACCGCATCAATGCAAACTTCATCCTGTTCTCCGTCCGATCGTGAAGTCCGAGTTCGGGGCGCTGTTTCAAATGCCAGTGGTTCGGGCACAATACCAACTCATATCGCGGTAAACTAACCGGTGCCAAATGCGCCCAAGACCATCTCATAGATAACTGCATTTCAAATAATTTTATCTGCGGCTAGCTGTCAAGGACATTATGCCGCGTATCTGCGAACCCGCGAGAGGTTGAAACGTAAGAAGAAAATCATAAACATCAAGTTGACATAAAGTATATTCTTCCAGATCCGCGTAAGAGTTCCGATTCTTTCCCTCTGGGAAGGCACCCCGACGCAGTTCGCCGGGGGGGGGGAGCAGCGCCCGTTTTCAGTGGTGCCCCAGTCCAGGGAGACTGACCTGGCGCCGCGCTCGCCACCCGCTGTTTCGTCTCTGGCAGCCCAAGCGGGAGTCGCACCCTTGCAAAGCCTGCAGTCACGTTCCAACCAACCCAACTGTTATACGTGTCCAGGAAACACAAACGACGTTGGGAGAGATTGCGCTCCTCCCATTACCACTCCGCTAGCCTACAGTACACTTGAGGGCACTGAGTGGATAGACACAGGAGGGCCTGCAGCAGATCCACATCTTGTCCAACCACGTGCGCCTTCCCGTGGATCTCGCAAACCCATGGCGGCGACAGCAGAAACTAAGGGAACTCGAAGGGGTGCTACATGCAATGTGCCTGGTCCGACGGGAACCACGGGGAAATCTGATGAGGAGATGAATGTCGGACCTTATCTTCTTCGCAGTAGAAGGACCGGTTTCCTTCATCGAAACCCACAGAAAAGACGAAGAAACCCCTCCAGGAATCACGGCCCTGAAAGATCTTACACAAATATTCCCACTGCAGTAGCTCTCAACACTTAATACCGGAAATAGAAAATATCGTCCAATGTAAATGGAGAGGCCTTCTTAATAATCTTGACGATGTGTACAAGATACTGCCTTCTAACCAGCCAAGTGTTATGTGGGTTCAAGAAACACACTTAACTTCTAAACAAACAAATTTGCTCATTAATAATGTGGTATCCAGAAGGACAGGGATACCTGCAGATACTCATTTGGCGGTGCGGCCATATTCACCCGGAAATCCTTAGCATGCACCCTATAACTTCAAACACGGTCCTTGAGGCTGTGGCGATTTTCACAATACACTTTACTAGGTCGTTAACGGTATGCTATGCTTAGATTTCTCCTGATTTTAAACTTTCGATCTCTCATTTGGAGACGCTAGTTTACAAGCTGCTGGAACCATACATCCGTAAAGGCGAACAGAATCCGCAATATTCTTTTTGGGGCTCTTCTCGCATGGATGCCCGATGTGGCCTGATACCGGAGTTTCTATTGTCCTCTGGAGCATGCCTTTCCAACGAAAAACAGCCGACGTACGAAAAGTTAACACACAACACAAAATACCCATCTTGACTTGGCCATTGCGTCTGCAGCGCTTTTTCGATCACTTGACTACACTCGGATACACCTTAAGAAAATTGCGGCTTTTTCTCATGAAAGTACCCCTGCCCAGCTAATGGTGCGACCGTATCAAGGTGACATCATGGTAGACGACCTAGGCCGTGTTCACGGAAGAAATCACAGAGCATGTTCTTCCCCGCTTACGGACTTCTACATGCTTCTATTAAAATGGCCACCTCCGCTGTTCCCGTCAATCCATCGGTGTCGTCCGATTTTGAGAATGATTTTTAGTGCCGTTCACTCGTATTCTGTTTGCGTGTTGTGTGCAGTGTTCTTAACATGCTCGGTAACGGCAATGGCTATGGTGTGTTTTTTTCTGCTTTGTGAGCGACCCGCGTTACCGGGTACTAGCCGCCAGTGCTGGTACTGGATTCTGTGTACTCTGTGTGATACAAAGCTGTCGTCGTTACCCTGTGCGGGCGTTTCTTCTTGAGCGTCAAGTACTTCGGGTTCTACCGTTTAGTCCCTCCTGTGTGTGCTACCCACGTTATCACACCAGTGACTGCGACAGGGGGCGATAACTCCTTGTTTATTTCTCGTAGATTACGCAACTCGTAAATATTACTGTTGTGCATAGCACACGACATTAAAGCCTTGGTGAGCTACGCACGAGGCCACTATATTATCTCTTTGCACTGGGCGAAACGGCAACAGCGCGACGTCGCGTGCTGCATTTCGTTAGAACATATGTCGAGCCATGTTTCCCAAGTCTATGCCGGGCGCAAGCGTATTCGCCCTAATTCTGATCAAGTCGCCAAATACAAGAAGCCAAATTATCCCGTTTCCTGAACGTAATTGCGTACGAGGTGTAGCTTAGCTGCGTGATGTGATTTAATATGCCACCTTTTCTATTTCGATTCTCGGTAACGCTGAGATTTTATTGTTAAATGTGTTATTTGCAGCTGGTATGTTTTACTCGCCTGTTTTTGTTTAGAGCGCTTTGAGTTGTTGTTTGGACAAAAACCTCCCTGAATTAAATACGAATAGGCATCTTCGTTGAGTTTGCATTGTCTAGGATAATAAAGATTGTACATCAGTATTACCACTGTAAGTTTAATTTCATTGTCTTGGTCAGGCTTCCTGAATGAGCTGTGCTTCGCGATGGTGAAATTTCATGAACAAGATTTCACCGGTATGACCCTCTGCAACAATGTATGTGAAGCACTGAAATCAAATAAACCGCCTTTCAGCTTTTCCTACACAAGCGCATGCATATTCTTCACCAAATCATATTCTAGCATTAGAGGTGTGCATTATTGAAGCTATATAGGCACTGCTCGCCGTGTGTTAATGTCACCTAAGAACGAAGCTGCTGCTGTACTGGTCATCTGCATGCATGTGCTGTAAATTCGAGATAGAGCATTCTCCCTGTCGCATCACAAGAGGCTGCTGGAGCGTGAAGCTCGCTGCTCCAACAGTGCTCAACATCGTGGATGCCAAGTCGAACAGTAAGCTTGTGCTTGCTGCAGCGCTGTTCACAACGCAACACGTGCAATGTCTACACATATATTAGGAGTGTAAATCACAATGCCAGCACATCAATTTATGCCAAATTCATAACACGGGCAGTGAAGTAAGTTTGAAGGGTTACTTAGTGATCTGTACCATACAAAGTTATCTGCATTGGTTGATATATGACATGTCGGTTGAGGGGGACGCATGGAAACACACATTGGTACATATCGCTCCGCTGAAACTGGTCAGCGGTATCACACTTTTCTTGTTACGCAAGAGCCAGAATCGGATCATATGCTCAGGAATAAATTTATTATCTTGCCAAAAATGCACTACATAAAATTCCTATACATGGGAGGATCGACTGAAGCCAACATTGTTTCCTCTTCCCAAAGCTTTTGGAATTGTTTTTATTAACGTTGTGCTTCTGCATTTTATCTAGTGGCTTAGCCATCAGCTAAAACCTATTTATCCTAATTTCGGCGTAAGACAGCATATCACCAGATAGAAAAGAAGCTAAACAGAATCAAAGAAGAAATAAAACACCGAAGCAACTTTTCTGCTCCTCACTGCTGTTATCATGTCTAACTTGGCTCAGACAGCTAAACAGACACACTGCTGAATTATGCAGAGCAAATGATATGAGCAATAAGCGGCTGAAGCAGGTTTATTTGTTCTTAATGCTATATCAAAAGACAACTTGGCTCAGCCAGCCACACATGCAGACAATGTTCAGTTACATGCTTTCATATAGGTATTTTATTTGCTTAGTGTTTCTGCAACTCATATGTGCGTACGCGTCCACAAAATGTAAAAAAACGTGCAGTGAAAACTCAAGCCAGTGTCTGGTCCTGTAGGTGAAACTTGCCTTTATCACCATTTATAGTGTCGCTGAAGGAGCCCCAACACCACACACCTCAGAAGTGATTCTCGCTTAAAGTGAATTGGTGAACTTGCTTGGCTCGGCTTGCACACACCTCATGCTATACATGCAAAGAGTCACCCTCCTCGTGAAGCGAAAACTATCGCACAGTGTAAGCGTGGCTTTACTTCCAGAAAATAGTTTGGAACAGTGCGGGTTTTCTCTAGCTCGAAATCTACGATTTTCATTTATGAATACATCTCCCAGACAGTATCCTGTAACGACTGAACTTATTCGACCTAATTCCTGCACCACACTTATAAAAAATGAGATCAGAAACCAAGCATTGCAACAGCATTTTCTTATTCTCATAGCTGCATATCAAGACAATCACCCATGAGCCTGCACCCCATAACACACCGCTCCGTTCACTACAGAAACTTAGATCATAACCCGATGGTTGAAATAGCATCTGCCGCCCGATCAGTTATACTGGAAGATCACGGTTGAGTCTACGACACAGCAGCCAACACTTAGTAATGGCAAATTAAATTACAAATCAAACCTTGCAATGGTCTCTTCTGATCCTCATAGCTACATGTCAACATAATCAACCGTCAGCAAGTTACGCACCACACACAGGCTGCTCAGTTAACTCCAGAAATGAGTCTTAATAAAGCACAGAAACAGCATATCGTATTCTGTGCTGTTTGAAGGCGTTTCTTGCTTCCGCAGCTATGGAAACACAGGTATTTAAGCTAAACCCCGCACTCAAGACTAACTGAAAGAGGCAAATGCGGCACTGGCGAATAGGTCGCAGCCTTACACATCTTGAAAGGAATTGATTGCAGATAGGTCACTGTCGGAGTCCATGTCGTCTTTACACTGATGTATTATAATAGGTTGAACATGCGCACTTGCTCCACCGTCTGCTCTGAACTCTGTTTCAATGCTGATCACATGCTGAACAGTGCTGAGCTGTTACCTTGGCAACTTCTTCCTTCAGGAGCACCTCTACATCTGTTAGCCTAAATGTGTCATTTCTCGCTGCGACTCCTCACCTCATCTGTGCCTATATGCGCTCAATAGGACTCAGCTCACAATGGCAGGGTTCCCGAATACATCCTGTCCTTTCAGCTGCACCGTCAATACGATACCTGATTTATTGTGTCTTAACAGAGGCCAAAAGGCTGAAGAGCTCCTTTAAAGTAATTTTTAGATGCGACGCTGCGAGGAGCATCTCTTGCCGGCGGCCCTGTCCTTCCTGCGTCGTCGTTGTCCGCGTCCGCACAGCTGCGTCTCTGCTCCGCTCGCCCCCTCTCCTCTCGCCGTGATAGCGCGCCCTCTCCCCCAACATCTGTCGTGCGCGCAGTGCGGCGCGCTCTCTCACTCCACCGGTGGGCGGCGCTAGCACGCTGTGCGCATGTTCAGTGCCCTCTCTCTCCGGGGTCTCCTCTCCTTCGGGCGCGCTGCGCATACAAGCGGAGTGCCGCGCTCAGGCCGATCTCTCAGTCGACGGTCGTCCGCGCTACCCTTGCTCTCTCTCTCTCGCATTGCCCGATGATTGCTCCCGCAATTCGAGTAATCGACACAACGGAAATGCCCAATGGAACACCCTTCAGCGTCGCATCACACCAGGGTTCCCGCGAGGGGAGGTGGGCGTAATTTTTTTCATCCCAAGCAAGTCCTTCGGACGTCATCCAGTCCTGAAAAACATTTTTGCGTGAAGTCGTCGAAGGCACTGCTTCTTCCAGCCACGAGTGGTACGAGGCATTGTCCATGACAATTGCACTACCGAGTGGCAGTTGCGGCAAAACAGCCCCAAACCACCTTTAACAGCGGGTGTTGTCCGTCTCCTCGTGGTAGTCGCCTGCCTTCGTGCCCCGAAAGATGTCCAGGCACCCATCGACGAAGCCGCCCTCGCTGTCGATGTGCGTTACAATCAGGCGCTATCCTTTCCCTGACGTCTGCTTCAAACCTGTCGTCAGGCCACGCATGAAGGCGTCGTGGTGGGAAGCCCGTCAAAAAATTGATATCTGGTGTCCCGCATTCACTCAGGTTTCATCAAAGCAGAATATTTTTAGATCTTCAATCCTGTACCTGGCGATGTCGTAGAGGTACTTTTGCTGCCACGCGACAATGTCGTGCCGCTCGATTAGCGGCGAGTTCTGGCCCCTCCTCTCGTACCTGAACTTGATGTCATTCAGCAGCCGGCGCATAGTCCATGGCTTCAGAGGAGTAACATCGCGCTAGCGTTGACATCCACAGCATTGCCTTCACTGTCGGGATCCCATTGCGGCGAAAAAGTCGATGCATGGACGGCCACAATGGCAATTTTGTGAAGTCGTCGTACACTTCTGTGTGTCGTGTATTTTCACCGCTTCTCGGGCACTTTCGGGAGGGCGTCGCAAGATTTCCATCCCTATTTTTGATCTCCTTCTTCTCGTCCATCACCAAACTCACGCTGATTCCTAAGGAGATCGCTGATTGCGGCGACCGTTTCTTCAACGCTGCGCTCTGGGTGTAGATGCGGCAAGCGAACGTATGCGTTCCGGATCATCTCCCGCCCGCAGCTCCAGATGACACTGCGCTTTTGTTTTTCTTGTACCGTCGGCGTGGCGTGGATGGGAACGCACCACAATCCTCAGTCGAGAAAGGTAACGCAGACTCAGACGCGACTTTGGGCTCCAAACCGGAAAAGGAAACAGGCAATGCATAAAACCAGAACCAAACGGTTGAGGAAAAACACGGAAAAATTTACCATCAGCAGTAAAATTGAAACTCACAACTCCGCCTGACCAATAAGTTCTTTCTGCGTGGCATTATATTGGAAAATAGTAAATTTTTACCTATGGTTATCTCGGCTGAAAATGAAGGCGTTCTGAAGAACTACTTTTTGGCGCGGACTCACTGAGAAAAGCTTGGCTCCGAGCGCTGCGGGCAGGTGCATGGCGGTCGGCCGCGACGATAGAGCGACACCATTGGCTGGAAGGGGGGTACTGGAAGTGGGGGATTGGGCTACGCCCCTTTTTTCTTTACTTGTATCCGAGTGTAGGGCGTGGGCACAGACCCATATGGCAGGGACCAATTTGTAGTGAACATACGTAAGTAGAGGCCCAAACAGTTCCACTTTTTCTACAGGGTTGTGGGAAACCCGGAGTCCCAGTGCTTTCCCCATTCCTCGCCGCCCGCCGCGGGGGCGAGAAAGGGGGGGTTCCCTCTCTTCTCCGACGGCCGCGCCATATCTCCGCGGCGGCGCAGGCGTGTTGCAGCGGTGGCGGCGGAGACTATCCCCACGTGACCGGTTTGTCTGGGGGCCCCTGACAGCCCGCCTGGGTGCGCGGGACGAAGGAGGGGCCTCTTTGAGTTCGAGCGGTCGGCCACGTCAGAAGTGAGTAGCGGAGGTACGGCTTTCCCTTCCTTTGTGTGCCCCCATTGCGCCTTTTCTCATGATCTTCGCCGCATGGCTGGGTCAGGACGAGCGAGGAGTTTATTAGAGCATCAAATCAACGCGAGTTTGGCCTTGTTATTAAGCAGCCCGCCGCTGTGCTTCGTTCACTACTCCTCGGCTGTCCGGCGAAGCCTGCAGTACGTGCGCCTTCGAGCAGGCCTCCCTTTCGGTGAATCACACTTGCAGCCGTCAATCAAACAAGCTGCGAAATGTCTGGATCGCAGGCGCCTTGCTATCGGCGCTATCACACTCTGGTGGCGTGCCGACGCAGCACGCAGAGACCTGTCCGAAGGACGGGGAAGCTGTTGCGGACCCCCTCTCTCCCGTCTGTCGGACTGAGCGTGTGCCGCTACTACCGAAGGCTCACGAACTATGGAGAAAGTGGTGTGTGTGTCTGTGCCGTTCGTGTCACGTGCAGAATCTAGAGGGAACGCTGGTTTTGACCGTTGGCGCCTTGCGTATAAATAAGACCCCGCAAGCACTATGGTTCATTCCTGTTTGTGCAGAGAATCAATGCTGTCATTCTGCTCGAGTCCTGTACTGTAACCTCGCCCGTCGACGCATTGTTCTTTCCCTTGGGCACATCTCTCGGTATGAAGTAAACAAGTTACATTTGCTTTCGGCTTCTGGTCTTCTTCATGGCCGCAACATTGGCTCGCCGCTAGCTTCACCATGCTACCACACGTATGTCGGAGGCGACGGAGCTCGGCTCGGGTCGGCCTTCCCGCATGCAGCAACGGGTAGTAAGCGGTGAGATGACAAGGTCGCAACAGCCGTTTCGTTGTGTCTTGAGTGTTCCTTGCTGTTCTCTGCCGCTACGCCGGGTGGCGGTCTGTGGCGGAGTACTGTGGATCTAGCCTTGCAACCGTATCGTGTGCGAGGTAGAACGGCGTAAGAACTACGGTCCCCACATTTTTTTGGTGCCCGAACGTTGGACTTGTCTTCAGTCGAATTCGAGGTTCGCTAGCTCCGAGAAGGAACATGTTACAGGACAACAAGTTTGCGGGTTTAATGCTGTTTGTCCACCTGTGTGGTCATTCCCGGGAGTCCCAGCGATGCCCTGCATCAACAGCGCCCTCTGCAGCCGCTGCAGCGGCTCGGATCCCCTTTATCCACGGCCCCTACGCAACTGCAGCCGCGGCTTGGGCGGCAACGGTAATCCCGGAAGGCTTTAGATTGCACGAGCGCTCTACGTCAGGTGAGGACGCGCGTTAGTACCCCAGGTGCCGGGCCTACGCAGATGCTGAAGCCCCAAACAGCGCCCCTCTCGTGTCAGTCGGTCCGCAGACAGCATGTAAAACAATGAATGTCTGCAGACACAGCTTCCATTGTGAACACTCTCGCAAGCGCTAATCAGCAGGCGCTGCAGGTTGTGCGCTCACCCAATCCCAGGGTGCAGCTACCGGTGCCGACGTACGGGGGTTACGGCGATCAGTCGAGCGCCAACGCTTTCCAGGTTGCTCATAGCCGTTACGATGAGGCGACCGGCATCAACAAGGTGAACTGCTTGGCAGAGTCTTGGCCGCAGCCCTGGTCGGCCAGTCCGCGTGGTGGTGTCAGATGTCAGGCCACACGGCGTGCACAATGCACGACTTTCTAACGATGTTTAGGGAAGAATTCCTGCACATCGACTACCTACCAAGAATGCGTAGGGAGTTGGAAATGCACACCCAAGCCCTGGTTGAATCACTGGTCGAGTACGTCCGTGCGATGCAGGAGCTTCACAAGTACGCCGACCGCCATGCTCCGAGGTCGAAGTGGGTCGATCGAGTCGTCAGGCAATGCCACCCCACCTGACTGGCACATGACGATCTGCAGATGAAGGGATCTCATTGAGCTGGCGGCCGAAGCTCCCCGTGTGCAAGCAGCAGTGGCGACTGTACGCGCGTATCGGCGTAAAATGGAACCAAGCAGTGCTTCGCGTGGCGTTACGGGCAGTGGACAGGCCGAGCACGGCTTTACGTTGATACCCAGCCAGCGAGGAGCGCTATATCTCAGGGACAGAGCTCTGGAACTGTACTCGTATGGATTGTGCTGCGTGGAGGCGACACGGCTGGAGTTCCTGCCAGCCTCGCACGCTGAGCACAGAACAAACAGGTCGATGATCAGTCGGCGAACGCGTGCCCATTCGGACATCCCTACACGGCATCGGCGCTGCCGCAGTTGCCTGCACCCGCTCAAAACACGGTCACGGAGATCCGTGTGCGGCCAGTCGGTCGTGAGCGTCCAAGAAGCCTCGAACATCGCGTCACGCACCACGGAGCTTTCTCCGCTGCTACAAATGTCGCCAGGTCGGTCACATTGCGCGATTCTGCCCTAATTAACAGGGAAACAGGTTCAGGCGTCGGCGACTGCAACGGCGGCGGATTGAAACGCCCGAGAGGAAAGCATCGCCAACTCTCCCGCCGCGTACAGAATAGAAGTACCGACCATTGTGCCGCCACCCTTTCTCGACCTCGAAACCGCGGGGCGGGAGTTTAGGGCACTGCTGGACACGGGGGCAAGCACCTCACTGATAGGCGACGAGGCCGTTTCCCATCTCGACCGCAAAGCCGTTCGGCTGCGCACGCGGAATTTGCCGCTCCTGCTTGCGTGTGGTGATGCATCGTCAGGCGGTGACAGACGCCTCCTCGTGCGCTGAAATCAGCGTGTGCGGCGAATGCGTTTCGTTCACTTGCCCGGACTCAGGGTCCTAGGCATTTTGGTGAGAGACTTCCAGTCCAAGTCTGGGCTTGTCGTCGACATCTGAAACGGGGGCTATCAGAAGAACCCGTTTTCGCCGCTCAAACCGTTCGCCGAGCCGCCGCTCGCAGCGAAGCCACTGTATGGGCAGGCGGCCGAAATGTCCCCCGTGCCGAGGTAAGCAGTTGTTTCCGCCGCAGCCGGTAGCCGTTGCGCGAACCAACCTCCGAGCACGGTCGTTGTTGCCGCCGTGACTGCTTTTTCCTGTGCCGCACGCTCTCTACCCCAATGTCGGGACAAGGATTTATGCGCGCTCCTGGAGACGCTAGCGAGCTGACAGCGGCGCAGCGTGACCAAGTGTTGTCGTTGTTAGGTGGCTTCGGTGAAATATTCACTGAGCAAGCAAGTTGCAGCAGGTTGGTGCAGCCCTGCATAGACCCTGGCGATGCTCAACCATTGAAATTCAATCCCCGTCCCGTCCACCCAGACAAACGGCAGGCCACTGATGAGGCGCTAGAGGAACTGCTAAAAGCAGGCATTATCCGCCGCTCGACGAGTCCTTGGGGATTCCCAGTGGTGCTCGTTCGAAAGAAAGAGGGTAGCTGACGTTTATGCTTGGACTTCCGGCGGCTGAATGCGGTCACGAAAAAGGATTCGTACCCCTTTCCGAGCGTAGGCGAGATCGTCGGGAATCTTGGTGGCGCAAAGTACTTCTCTATTATAGACGCCAGCAAGGGGTACCTTCACGTCGAGATGCGTCCTTGCGATGAATGCACAACAGTGTTCTCTTGCCATCGGGGGCTGTACGAGTTTGTACGTACGCCTTGCGGTTTGTGCGGGAGGCCCAGCATACTCCAACGCTTGTTCGACCAAGTTCTCAGTGAGGCAAAGTGGTAGCACCCCCTCGCCTAATTGGATGTCATCGTCGTCAGCTCCCGCACCTTGGAGGAGCGCATTTGCCTCTTGAAGGACGTCTTGGGAGAACTCAGCGCGGCTGGCATCACCATCAATTCTGCCAAGGCGCAAATATGCATGCGCTCAGGTGACCCGGCTCGGCTGCCGCATCGAACACGGACAGGCGTCCCCCGTTCCCGAGAAACTTCGGGCGATACTCGAGTTTCCCACGCCGAAGGATGTCGCCGGAGTCTGGTGCTTGCTACGGATGATCGGCTACTACCGCGAGTTGATCCCCGCTTGCGCGCGCCTGCAAGAACTAGAGCAATGCACGGGACTGATTTTATGGCCCGAGCCCGGCCCGAGCCCGCTTTGTGAAGCCCGAGCCCGACCCGGGCCCATAACACCGAGCCCGGGCCCGGCCCAGGCCCAGGCATTCAGAAGTGAGCCTAGCCCGGGCCCGGCCCGGGCCCGTAATCTCAATCCCAAGCCCGGGCCGGGCCCGTCGTCTCAAGCCCACGCGCAGCCCGGGCACGGTCTTTTTTTTTTGAGCCTAGGGAGGGCCTGCATGTGTGTGACCAGGCCTGGTCTTAGACGTTGAAGAAAATTTGTTTATTATATTTGGTCGAGTGTCTTCGTAGTGGGAAATCAAACGGATCATCTAGTCTGTACAAGCACGCCCTGAATTGTAACGCAAAAAATAAGGGTTTAGAAGTACACGTAGTTTAGTTCACACAATCTGCAGTTCACGCCACATGGGCGTAATAATAGCTCGTATTCTTACACGAGAGACACCATCACCTTTGATGACCAGACTCTTGGCAACTTCATGGGGTTGTTGCGGTCACAAGTTGGTGTAAATGAAATTTCTTGCTCTCCATTTGAATCCACGAGTATGTGCGTGGGTTGAAATATTTTCCCTAGAGTGGTTGTTAGGCAGTGGCGCTTCTTTAGCACGCGAGTTTGATTTCCAGCCACGGCAGCCGCATTTAGATTGGTTCGACATCTAAAACACACGTACATAGACATAGGTGCACAGCTCCATAATGGCTTAATTAATTCCTTCTCCGTTAGGGCATTCCTTGTAACCGTATCTTTGATATGTTAGACACCAAAATATAAAATCTTGATGCAGTACATGAATTGTCATTAAAGTTACAGTATAGTGGCTATCAGCCCTAGCAAAACACGTTTTTAAAACAATGTGTACAACTAACATCAAGAAGCGCGTAAAAGTATACTCAGAATATTCAATTTTATGCTCGTATCTACACTTCACGTCGGAACTATTAACGGCCGGGCCTAAGAATTGAAGCCCGAGCCCGGCCCGGTCCCGTGGCGTCGAGCCCGAGCCCGGCCCGGGCCCTCGGCACTGACCCCGAGCCCAGCCCAGGCCCGCCGATAATCGACTTCGGGCGGCCCGGCCCCGCCCGCGGGCCAGGTCGGGCCCGCGCTTTCGGGCCAGCCCGGGCCCGTGCAATGCTCTAGCAAGAACCATTGACAAGGCTATTGAGGAAATTCGCCATTGGGAGGGGGGAGAGAAGTAGGAAAGCAGCCTACGCAAGTTGACGGTTGTTATTGCAGACACTGCATCGCTGAAACTGCCGGATCTGAACAGGCTGTTCGTTATTCAGACGGATGTGAGCGACCTCGGCGCAGGAGCAGTTCTCCTGCAGGCGGACGGAGAACAACTGCGACCCATGGTTTTTGCAAGCCATGCTCTTACACCGGCAGAGCAAAACTACTCGGTCACCGAGGAGTGTCTGGCCATAATATACGCACTTCGCAAGTTTGAGATCTACGTAGAGGGAATCAACTTCACGATCAAAACCGATCCCATGGCCCTGACATGGCTTTCCCGCCTCCGCGAGCCCTGCGGGAGGCTGTACTATGGGCCGTGGCATTGAATCGCTTCGAGTACGAAGTACGCTATTGCAAAGAGGCCACAAACGCGGTGGCTGACATGCTGTCCTGGGCGCCGGTAACGACACCCAACCTGCCTGAGAAGCCGAGGAGGATGCTGACGGCCAGCAAACTCTCTCGGTGCAGGAAGTGTGCGATGCGCGAGATTCTCAGTGGATCGAAAGCTCAGCGCGCACGTGCATCTCGTCGAGCGACGACTTTTTCAAGACCTTGAGTTTAGTCGGGATGAGCTACTCGAGGCTCAGCTGGACTCGTTTTGTCGTGAGGTCATCACCAGTCTTAGTGAAGAGACGGACCCTCAGGCATAAAGAACACCGAAGAATGACGTTCGCGGGGAAGCGGCTGGTATTGCGGCTGGGGCGGGCTCTAATGCAGCTGGTATGTCGGGAGATTAAGCTGGTCTGGGGCTGGTACGTCTGAGCTGGAGAGTGAACTGGAGAGATACCCGCTTGGCGGCGACAGAGCTCTGCTGAAATACGCGCCCGGCAAAAACGACTAAGAAGAGGGTTTTAACGCCATGATCCCGCTCAAGCTAAGGTGTCGTGTTTTAAAGCGCTACCATGACGCAGACGGTGACGGTAGCGCAAGAAAGACATGGAAGAAGCTTAGTCGGTATGCTACCTGGACCGGCATGAAGGCACACGTGTGTAGTTAAATACGCACATTGCACGGCTGCCAAGAACGCAAACCGCAAGGCAATAAAGCGCCGGGCTTTCTACAGCCTATCGTAAGCACAAAGCCATGGGTGATCCTGGTGTACGATCTGATGGGCCCGCAGTCATGCAGCAAGAGAGGGTACAAGTTTTTACCCGTGGTGACATGCCACTTTTGTGGCATCGCTGAACTCTATCCGCGGCGCAAAACGACAGCACAGGAGGTCCGGAAAAAGCTGTCCGAGGTGTTCTGTCGCCTCGGATTCCCGGATCGGCTAATTACTGACTACGCCATGTATTTCACATCAAGGTTGTTTCGTGAAGCGTGTGCGGCCATGGGTGTCAGGCTGAAGCAACATCGTGCTATCATCCAGAGCGTAACGTGACGGAGCCCCGCAATCGCAGACGTGAAGCCACTGCTTGAAGCATAGGCCAGACGGCATGAAGACTGGGACGAGCACTTGAGCTCAATCTCCTTCGCTCTGCGCACAAGCCTGAATCGGTGTACTGGCTTCAAGCCAGCGTTCCTGATGTTCGGCATGGAGGTGAACACACCGACGGACACGGTTCTGGCCAGGCGGTCGAACGGAGTTCTCGGGAAAGCAACAGACGCGGCTTACGCACAGGGCTTGCGCTGGCGGTGGGCAGGTGAACCGCAGTCGCGGTAAGGCCAGGGCCGACCAGAAGGTGGCCTATCACTAAGCTCATCGAGACGTGAGTACCAGAGGTCTGTTTTTCTCTTCTTTTGTCTGCCCCATTGCGCCTTTCTTCTGATATTCGCCTGACAGCTGGGTCAGGAAGAGCGAGGAGTCGACCACGTTATTGGAACGCCAATACACGCGGGTTCGGCCGTTTCTTTGTGTCGTGTGTGTTCCTAGCTGTTCTCTGCCGTTACGCCGGTCGGAGGTCCGTGGCGGAGTTCCGTGAAGCTAGCCTCGCGGCCTTCTCGAGTGCGAGATTGGTCGTCGTAAGTACGCTGGACCCCACAAGGTCTAATAAAGCAAGAGCGAACAAGAGTACATTTAAAGACACATCCAAACTATACCACCTATTCATTATCTATCCACGTACACGTTGATGAAGAAGCCCCACTGATACCAGTGCATATCCTTGACACCACTGAAAAGTATATTCGCTGGTCTCAGCTGCCCCGTGGAAGCCAAGGAGGCCCTGGTAGAAGGAGGACTGAAAGAGGACGTGAGAGGCCTAGAACAAGGCATGGGGTACACTTCGTCGGTACCCCACCTCAAATAATATTTTATTATTTCAAAGGGCGAAGCCACTAGTTCATCGTGAGCGCCACGGCGAAAAACAAGAGAGTTGCAGCATCTTTCTATCATCCGTTAACTCATATACAAACACACGCAAAGGTTGGACATGAATACACAAACATAAATAACAAGGCACATAGCGTGACCCTGCTTAGCACAACAGGAGACACACTCGAGACCAGTATAACAGACTTGTACAACACTTCCAATCCGTATCCAGTTATGCACACTACACATCCACGTTCATGAAACACAAATCATCCCTTGAAAGACATCCATGTGGAATATTAAGTCGACCGCCCTAAGAGCATCATTTTATCACTTCCGGAGCTAAAAATGACTCTCAGTTCTTGCAGGTCTTCGGCACCGCGGGTGACAAAATCACATATACCATGATACAACACCCTACAATCCGACACCCTTGAAACACTTCTACTCTACACAATAAAATATGGCTTTTGGGGCAGTTTCGAAGATATTGCAGGGGGCCATCGAGTTGCCTTCGTAAAGTAGGGGAACTACCCAACCTCACCTGCCAGTTATCGATATATCGCCCTCACAAGCAGCCTGTGGAGGCGCTTCGAGAAGGTGCTAAACAGGAGACTTTTCTACTTTATTTTGTACAGGAGTCTTCTCGAGAGCTGCCCGGGTGGCGTCACGACGGGGCTATCCACAAACGAACAACGTGCCGTGCTTGAATCGTGGATCGGGGGTGTTTGTATGGATAAACAGTTTTTCGCCACAATGTTTGTTTTGCCATTTGGATGGCCTGTGACACTGATTGGCGTACAGGATCTTCAGTGAGCTGAAGACATTTGGTGTTTCAAGCAATAAGTTTAACACGCGTGCTAGCTACATGTCAAAGAACACATATCGCGTTAGCGTTTGTAGTGCACGGTCAAGGATTCATGTAAAAGGCAACGGCGTACCGCACGCAGGAGTTCTAAGTTGCACCCTGCTCACAGTCAAGATGAACTCTCTTGGGAAAGCTTTGCTAACGGCAATTTATCACTGAATGTATGTAGACGACAGCCAGATTTCTTTTAAGTCATGCATTATGTCTATCTGTGACCATTAAGTCCTGGTCGGCATCAAAAAATGTGCCAGCTGGGCAGACAAGAATGCTTTTCGACTGAATGAAAAAAAGACTACCTGTGTGGTCTTCTCCAGGAAGCGCAGGATCGACACGGGCACAGATAATGCCCTTAATGGCTGTTCTAGTCGTGTGAAAAAAGAGTGCAATATGTAGGCTTAATCGTCGATACCAAACTAGCTTTTCTTCCACATGTGAAACAGCTCGCAGGAATGCCTAAAAACTATGAACATTCATAAAGGCCTGTCCCCCCAGTCCTATGGCGCCAACAAGAAATTCCTGTGTGCTTATACCATCCTGGTGGACCCCCCTTGGACTACGGCGGTGTCGTGTATGGGTCGGCAACAAATACGCACTGAAAATACTCCATTCTGTGCTGGATTTGTGCCTTCGCCTTGTGTGTAGCGCCTTCTGCACCAGGCCAGTCCAAAATCTGAATGTAGAGTCCAATGAATGGTCCCTACATCAACAGAGGGTGTACATGAACGATTTTTTCTATCTCAGAAATCTTGTCTATGGCAAATCATTGTTTTATTTCGACCAATACGATACACCCTCATAGCAACTCTTTTGAAATCATATATATCCATGCCGTTTCCTCGCAGAGCGAGAGAAGAAGCTCCTGAGCTAGAAGACTAGTTTTGAGACCTCACAAGACATCAATCATTGCTTCTTTTTCATCATGGTATCTCCCCCCTGTGTCGTGTGACCTGTCCTTTGCGCTACGTAACAAAAATAGGTCAGGAAGAATTGCGAATACGCAACATTTCTTGTTTCTACATTATACGTTTCATTGTGATGAGTTTCACAGCGATGAATATATGACTGCTACCGCTGTGTCTCGCGCTGTGCATGGACCGAACTGTTATGTCCGTGAAACAATTAACTTTTGTAACAGTATATTTACAGTGGAAGCGTTCAGTATTTTAGGTATCCTAAATGACATAGTCCAACTTCATATTTTAAAATTCATCGGCTACATGGACCTATTAGCATTGCACGCACACGTGCATCCGGAGAGCGTTCGGAAAGTTTGTGATCAATTTTGTTTTTAAGGCTATCATGTCTGCATATGCCTTAAACATTGAAATAAATTTCCGCTCATTTCCACGACAATCTGGAATTTCCTGGAATGAGGTCGTTCATGAAATGGTGGCTGCTGCCACACCACTGAATACAGTACACGTAACAACAGAACCCTACGCCGACCTCAAGCCACACATAGGACAACACCTTCGTAAGACATGGCAAAAGGAGTGCAGTGAGCGGACAGGCAGCAAATTATACGTAATAAAACTATACTTGGTACTATGCACCATTGACACACCCAACAGTTACACAGAAGTTGCCGTTCCTAGGCAATGGATAGGGCACGCACCACATGCCACACACACCTCTATGGTAACGGCATCTTTAAGAACACTGTAACACGTGCGAAGAGCCCTATCCGTAGTTATGATACACATTCAATGCGCGGTACTTGACAAAACAATTCCAACAACTTTAAAGGTTACACATTCCACTACACCCAACATTCTTCCTGTCTGACGATCCCACGTTTTCTGACAAGCATGTTTTTAAATCTGATAAGTAAAATTTTAGGACCTAATTTCATTCCATACCTAATCAGAACCTGGCATTAAACGCCAGCCATCCCCATTGTCCTTTACTCATTTTAATTTGGTTTTTTTACCCATTCTAGTGTCTACGTCTGCATCCCTCACACATAAACACTGTTTTGCCCCTCTTTGCCCCAGTTGACCTTGCACCGTTAACGTCAATCTTTATCTTACTATGCTTCATTCCAGTTTACTCCGTGTTTAACAACTGGAATACCAACGCACAATCGGCATCTTTTATGTGCACTTTTCTTCAACATTAAGAAAATAGAAAACAGTTATTTGACATGCAAAGCACGCCAACAGTATACATAACCGTCCAAGAACTAAAAAAGTCACGAGTAAGTCCGGACCTGAAATTTTTGTACAATTGCACCTTCGTAACATGTCGTTACAGAAGATAATGTATTCTGCCTTTATAATCGCAGCTGCAGTCAGTGTTCTTATTACCCTTTTATGATGATGTGAAGCGCTTTAGCATAGTAATGGGCATAGGCGTGCGCAGAGTTCTCGATTAGGGGGGGGGCAAAGTCTTACCGCTGCGCCCCCCCCTCCCCGTACAGCAACTCCCGACCTCTTCTCACTGATGGCCTAGTGGTCCGAACGCAGTGCAAAGAGGGATGATTATAAAAGTTTTATTTCAATGCGATGGAATTGGAACACATACAAAATATTTCTGAGCAGAAATTTTTACTTTAATGTGTTACATTGACAAAATAAGGGCCAATTTGGCGCCCCCCTTCAGATAATTAGGGGGGGCGGCCGCCCCCCCTGCTCCCCCTGTGCGCACGCCTATGGTAATGGGGACCGGTTATGTCGAATATACAAACATTGTTAGAGTAAACAGCGTAAACAGATTCAAATAGTGTCAGCGTAAACAGATGAGCAGAAGCGTAAACGCTTCAGCTAATACCACAGCACTATGACCGAAGTTAAAACGCAAAACCCTCAATTGACCCCAACGAAATTACATAAGTGCGCTTATCGTGACCCGAACCGAATGTATCGTACACATTATAGAAGATCAATCTCCTCCGATTATGGGGAGCGCCTACGTTCTTCAGTGGCTCCTCTGGGCACTGTTTCACTGAGCGAACCACGCACGGCCTACCCATTCCAAGCTTCAATGTTAACTGCTCGACGAGAGCAAGCTAGTGCACCTGTTATGTGGCGTCATCCAGAGGCCGAGGCCGATTGACTCCTATTGTGGCGAAATATAGGGCGACGCTTTTGGTGCGCATCCGCGCATGCTATAGGCGGTGAGTTTCGACAGTATATCGATGAGCTCCAAATGGGGGTACAGTTAACATTTTATTCATGGCCAATCTTCCAAGTGAACTGGGTACCTGCCACCAATTCAACAGGACTATCATCATCATTATTATTATCATTGTCAAGCGTTTCGGTCTAAGCACCTAGGATGGCGAAAATTAGCCAATACACACTTGGCTCAAATCCCCGTCGTACTGCTTAAGATATCTGCAATGGAACTCGAAGCAACAAAGAATAAATGGCTGTGGCGTCCAGCCAACATTAGAACCCACAACAAAAAATGCAGGAAGCTCACACTAACGCGTAAGGTTTGAAGGTAGCGAAGCAATACAAAAGCTTCATGATCAGCACGAAAGTTAATGACTGCGACTTCTTCAAATTTTCTTGTTCGCTGCTGCAGCGCCGTTTGCTCCTACATTGGTGCTATAAATGTGAGTTCCTACCATTTTATTGGAAGCGATAACGTTGGACATCACCTTGGAGGGGCATACGTTATGACGTGTCTTTCTCGTTCTGAGCAACTGTGGTCATGGTTACGCCGACCGCTGGAGTCTTGCTCGTTCCTGGCAAGTGTTACCATGATAATGGCGAACGCTGAAGTGTTTTTTGTTTGCTAATTTAGGGTAATGTCCCTAATTGGGTATTCTCTGCTTCACGAACATGCGCAAGGGACCTTGGTCCATAATTGCTATGCACGCACACAAGAGCTATCGGCATGTTCTTGGCTTTTTGTAACTGCCATGCGGTCGCTGTGACACCCGTGCTCACGCGCACGCGCTCGGCAATTTCTTGGCATTTTTAATTGCGGACAAAAACTTACGACTTGCTAAACAGCTTCAATGTCAGAAGGAAAGCAACCTGCTCAAACTTAAACGAGAAATTGAAATACATAACTCGCAACAGATATTCCTGTTTTGTGACACCATGCTTCGTGTGGGCCAGTCGCTCCGGAGTGGCAAAAAATCATCGTCATAGTCGATATCGTGTTCGTAAACCTTGGAGATTTTGGCAGAAAAAAATTGAGGAAAACGTTGATTTAAAAAAGCGCTTGTCCCAAGTTGAAAAAGGAGGTTTAGGGAGCGGGCATGGAGTTTCATACTAATACATACTAGAGGGAAATCTGTCGCTGCAGTCGTGGTACGCCGTGGGCCGTGCCTTTGCTGCTAGCGACGTTCCTCGCGTGCTTGGCTTAGCTAGGCATACGGCTTGTTTTTTGTCTCGAAGCCAAAATCAAAGAAAAAAAGTGACATTTTTTTATTTTTCATCGTACATTAACCTTCTAGAAAACTACCGACATTTTGGAGGTTCGATTTCACAAAAACAAAACAAATTTCATGAACCATCTACGGTAATATTGTTGCTTTTTTGCAGCCATAGCCAATGTTTCAGCCTATTCATGAGAGATGCCAAGGACAAGTGGAACGTACCTACCGGGTACATGACGGAACCCTTGCTGAAGCGCGGCTCCCCAAGACAGTGGCGCCAGATTTCCCTCTAGTATAAGTTAGTAAGAAATTTTATGGGAGCGGGAGTGATGTGTTGTGGTGGCGTGAGCTGCAGAGATTGGTACCGGTCCTGGAGAAAGTGGTCTGGTTAAACTGGTGCATTGGGTTTGGGTGTGGCGCGACGTGACTGCTTTAAAAAGTTCCCATGCTACGTTAGCCGAATATTTATAGCCGAAAGTCTAATAACCATTACAATTCTTGCTACCGTCTTTGTCGGCGTACGAGCTGCCAGTGCAAAAAGCTGTCCTTGTCATTGCTGTTGCCATCACGTTAGGATGCAATAAAATGAAAAAAATAAACGTTTACAACAAACGGAACATAAATCATGCATGCAGCCGTAATCATTACCTCCGATTTTAAGTGCGACGTTACGAAGCAGGTGTTCTGCTCGGCTCATCACAGCAAATTTTTAAGCAAATCGGAGGGATTCAAAATCGCCAGGCCGAACTCCCAACAAACGTTCTTTGATCATGTGCAGATGAAGTGAACGGTGAAGCTAAATGATATAACGAGCAACCTTGCTTCAGCGTGAAGCGCTTGCTTTCCTTGAGAGGGTAACCTGGGAATCCACAAATGACTCGCCTTGTCACTTTTATAGGTGTGGTATGAGACGCGGAAAGTAGGGTACAATACCTGTCTACGACATGTTTACACGACATAAACAATCAAATATTTAAGGCCACAACACGTGCATGCAAATATTATCTACTGCATCCTCCCCACACGTTCTCTTCGTATCGGTTCAAAAATACAAGTCATTATGCGTCGACAATGACAACAGAACTACGGGAGCGTAGTGTGGCATGACTAAGTGTTATTCTGTGGTTATTCAAAGTAGCTAGTCATTAAAACCACATTTTTTCCCAGGCGGGTAGTTGTCAATTCTTTTTAAAAGCGTGGCCAAAGCTGAATGTGTTGGCATAGAGACACATGCATTTTTTATGCGATAGCTTCCGCACTTACTCTAAAATTTACTGTTCCTTATATTTCAATCTAACGGGGGATTTTTACCAGTGGTCACACGGGGAATTAAGCAACTGCAAGTAAATTGAGAATAAGTGAACTTTCTGTGGTATCCACATGCATCGGCCTGTTTATTGAGGGGGGGGGGAAATTGCCGAAAATATTCACAAATGGCATAAGAAAATCGCTGTGCAAACAAAAAAATTGCGAGTATTGTAATTAGATATGCTTTGGGTGTATAAGCTCTTCAGCAGGTAGTGTAATAGTAAAGAGTTTGATGTACTTAATTGTCTTCGACAAGTTGTCAGTTCTGTTGCTTAGGAGCAACTAAAAATTAGCCGCAAAAATAAGACGGGATGGAATACACTCCAGAACGCTATCATGCAACGAAGGGCAGTTTGGAGCTATTACTACAGAGATTGACGATAGGTCAGGTGCCACATATAGACCAAAACATAGCATTTTACGAAGCATCTCCAAGGACCGGTTAGGGGAAATCAAAGGGACATAAAAAAGGAGGATGGCAAGTGTAATGTTTAATGATTGGAAGCGTGCGGCATGAGTAAGAAAGAATTTTGTGGAGGTGATACCCGGAAATGTCATCGAAAGGGGTTAGTGTTCTGCCGTTTTGTCGCGTCTATCCGTTTTCTCTAAATTTGTCCCTAACGAGACGCCGCGTTCCTTTTGCTCCATCCGTAATGAATGCAATGATGCAATGAGGATGAATGCAATGAAAACTCAATTCAATGCAAACGTTCCGCGTTCGCACTGCTTACGCGCTGTCTCTTGGGAAAGAGGGAGTTTATCTCGCATCTCCTCTCCGCTGCTTTGGATGCGGTGAATATTTTCAGAACATACTTGTTTAAGCATTTATTTCCGCCGTCGAGCGTTATCTGAAAACTCAGCCCAGCCTAGCCCACGTGCGCCTGCGAGTCATCAGTAGCGCTCGGCGTCGTCGACGCTTGTGCAAGGGCTTGTAAAGGCTTTTGCAAGCTGTGACAATGTTTTAGATGCGGAGAATCTCTTGCTCGGGGGGATGTCACTTGTCCGTGCCCCGTCCGCAGCGCCTCTGATGATGATTGTGGGAGGATGCCCCAAGGGACTGGCCAACCAAATAATCAATCATAGGATAGATTCGCGTTCACTCATTTTCGTCATCTTCCCCTAGGGCAACCGCTGAAGAAGAAGGGGAAGAAAACAAAGGTGCGAAGAGAATGGCGTGTACGTTGCTCTCAACCGGTGCACCAACGTCAACAACCTTTACCTCAACAACGCTTAGACGCGAAGCATCTATTGCTCGGGGGCACCTCTGATGATGATTGTGGCAGTTTGCTCCTAGGGATTGGCCAACCAAAGAATCCATCACAATATAGCTTCGCGTTCAACCAGCGTCGTCATTTTCCGGTAGGGAAACCGCTGAAAAAGAAGGAAAAGAAGACAAAGCTGTGAAGAGGATGGCGTGTACGTTGCTCTCAGCCAGTGCACCAACGTCAAGAATTTTACCTCACCAACGCTGACGGAGAATACCTATTTTACCACAGAGACAACATCGAAAAGAACAAGATAGACTAGTTTCGGCACCTCGAGAACCGCCGCCTACTCACCGTCACACAACTGTATTTGCGTGGCTTTGCCACCGGTTTGAACCGAGACGTCAAATGCGCTCTGGCGCTACTAAACACCAGATCACTCAACATAACGGCAACACAATGGAACCACACGGAACCCCCATGATGCCTCGCATCCTCATCAGGGTTCCCCACGGGAAGATGGTGTAAGTTTCTTTTTCATTAGCTATGGTGAACCAACAACCAAAATGGTACTATTAAAAAGGCGTTGTCGTTTTAGGTAATGTAGCTATTTTTTCTTCCAATACGCTGGACATCCATTTCGCGCTGAGTATTGTGGACGAGTATGAGCGAAGGCCGCAGTTCTGTTGCAGTGAAGCAAGCAGACACACAATTATTTCTGTGCCTGGGGCAACTAGTTGGAGCCACAGATG
Organism: Haemaphysalis longicornis; assembly: GCF_048455015.1. NCBI lineage: Eukaryota > Metazoa > Arthropoda > Arachnida > Ixodida > Ixodidae > Haemaphysalis > Haemaphysalis longicornis. Next base: position 25,347,250 of record NW_027526445.1, on the reverse strand, counting down.
ATGTGTCGTGGGCGACGGCGAGCGGCGTCGGACGCGACGGGAGCGAAGGCGCACCGCGCCGGCCCACGCACAAGCCCACAAGAAGAGTGCGACCTCGCTGTTACAACCCCAGACAAAGAATGATATATTTCACATCACAACGGCACCACCGGACACGCATACGCACGTGATTGGATCATTAACATCACGTGCGTCCCACTGCAACGACATCTAGTAACAACCTAATACAACACAAACGCACACAGTGCGCGGGCGCTCCACAGAGGGCGCCACTACACAGTTCCCACACACTGTGAAATAAATACTCCACATCATTCCCCCGTGCTTCAAAAATAACGTCTGCATCGTCCTTACACTTGATCCACGCAAAAGCCCTGAGTCGCTCAGGACAGTCTTACATAGTCCCACAAAAGCACTATCACTTGCGCAGGAGCCGTACAGGTATGACTAACAGAGTCGCGCACACTCCTGTAAGTTGCACACACGACACGCAACAGAGTAAGACTTTTTTAACTACCCATTAAGAAAAAACCGTCAAAAAACACTTTCAATGGTTATATGCGACCCAACACAAGACATGACACGTCCAACATGACACAAGGCATGAACCCTACGTCTACCCCCTACCGCACATAGTCGCGAAGCCACTGAGGCTGCTTAGTCTTACGGCGTGGACGCGTAGACGATGAATTATCTGACGACCCAGACGCCCCCTCATTTTCCCTTGTGTTGTCTACATGGCTATTTGAATCTGTTTGCTCACTATTTTCTTGCTGACATTCTACCGTTTCCTGAGGAACAACAGATCCAGACCTTGCACTGGAAAGAAGCTCTGACAGATCAGAGTCTGTCTGGACACTGTGGTTTGCCCCATCTGTCAACGGTAGACTAGGGGACTGACTGTCACAAATGTCTAAGTTAGACGAGGAGTATAAAAACTCCTTATGCCTCGAAGAGAGTTTAACATTTTCAAAAGAATACGGTGCCGAGCCAACATCAATTCCTTTCGGAATGACTGTGAGTTTTGAAGCGTTCCAGATCTTTCCAACACTGAGCTTCAAAGGGAAAGGTGCAACCTGAGCTTACACTGTCAACGGTTTACTATACTTCAGAAATCCTTGCTTACGGAATTTTACTTTCACGACATCTCCCACCTTTATGCGGGTCTGCTGCGCACCTTTCCTTCTGTCAAAGTACTGTTTTGCTTTATGCTGCTTCGTGAAGACCTGATTCCGAACATGAAGCAGGAAATTGTCCGATTCTGCTTCCTTTTTACGTATCCTGAAGTTGCTAATATCCACTTTGGAATGAGGCTGACGTCCATGCAGCAAAAAAGCTGGAGAAAGACCTGTAACTGAATGTGGTGTGACTCTATACGACCCAAGAAATTGTGTAATGCTTTTCGAAGCATCCTTGCCTTGAAGTCTGGCTACCTGTAAATGTTCTTTGAGAACCCTGTTCAACCATTCAATCTGGCCTTTAGCCTGAGGGTAATAATTCGACGAGAACACGTGGCGGATACCTTTCTCCTTTAGATACTCTTGCATTTGTTTGGAGACAAACTGGGGTCCAATATCCGTCACTAAAACCTCAGGGAGCCCTTCCCGACTGAAAGACCAGTCCAACAACTTAATGACATCCTCAGTTAAAATGGAATTTGTGCCCAGAACCTCAGGCCACTTAGAGTAGTAATCGACTAGTGTAACCAGAATTTGGGGGTACGACACATCTAATGGACCGACGATGTCCATTCCCAACTTTTGACAAGGCCCTTCAGGCCATTCCACTGGCTGCAACGGAGCTACATGAGGCTTAGCAGACTTGCCTGCCAGCTGACAAACGTGACAATGCTTTACATGTTCTTCAACATTACGATCCATTTGAGGCCACCAGTAACGTTACCGGAGAAGTTGTTTCGTACGTACTATTCCTTGATGATTTTCATGTGCTAACTGGAGGAACGTAGGTACAAGTACACCAGGGATAACTACACGGTCATCACGCATGAGTAAACCGTCCACCATGCAAAGTTCATCCTTTACATGAAATTAAGCTGTTAATTCACTCTGTACTTTTTTTCTTATCGGGCCAACCCTTAGACACATACTTAGCTACCTTCTGCAACGTCACATCTGCCTTCGTTGCCAGCTGCACGGTTTCTTTATCAACTACTGATGTTACTAGTGACACTATCTCTTCCTCCTTAACAAGTTATTGACAGGTCTGAGTGGGTAATCTCGATAGAGCATCAGCCACCAGAGTTTCTGACCCTTTGCAGTACTCGATGTCAAAATTGTAATAGAGCAAACGAACTGACCACCTTAAAATTCTTAAAGGTATCTGACCTGCATCTCCAGCGGCTAACAAAGCAGCTACAGCCTGATGGTCAGTCCTAAGCGTGAACCGTCTTCCCCAAAGAAAAATGTGCCATTTTTCACACGCGCACAACAAGCCAGCGCTTCGCGCTCTCCCACAGAGTATTTTCTCTCAGTCTCCGACAAAGTTCTAGACGCAAAGGCTACGGTTTCAAGCCTAGAACCATACCGCTGCTGTAGTACCGCGCCAATTCCCACATCAGATGTGTCGGTAGTAACTACTACAGGCAAGTCAGGATTAAAACCTTCACGACAGGAGAACAAGTGAGGCACGCTTTCAACTGATCAAAACTGCCCTGAGCATCATCAGACCAACAAAACGTCTGACCCTTCGTGAGCATGAGGCGCAGTGGTTCAACTATCTCTGCATAGTTCTTTATGAACTTGGCATAGTATCCTGCAAGACCTAAAAATGATTGTAGTGACATTTTGTCCGTAGGAGCCGGAGCACGTACTATAGCTTTTACTTCGCTTTCCAAAGGTGAGATGCCCTCAGCTGAAATCCTGTGACCCAAAAAATCAAGTTCTTTGACCGAAAAAAGACATTTGTCGTTCAACTTCATGCCACTGTTTGCTGTACATGATAAGACTTCAACCAAGCTCACGTCATGCTCAGACTGAGTCTTTCCCCAAACAAGAATATCATCAAGATAGCAAACGACATTTTTGCACTTCTTCAAGATCTGAGACATCATTTTTTGGAAGACCGCAGGCGCCGACGCCAGACCAAAACACACCCTCTTAAACCTGAATAACCCTTCATGAGTCACGAAAGTAGTTAAGTCCTTACCTCCCTCTTCCAGCAACAACTGATGATAAGCAGACGCTAAGTCGAGCTTAGAAAACCAAACAGCCCCATGAAACATCTCCAACAACTCCTCGACATGCGGCAAAGGATACTCATCAATGATAATTGCCTTATTCGGTTCCCGGAGGTCAACACACAGCCGAACGTCACCGTTCTTTTTCCGGACGACGACGTGTGGCGAAACCCACTCCGAGGCGTCGACACGTTCAATGACATCATTGTCCTCCAGGCGTCGCAGCTCGCTCGACACTGGATCACGGAGAGCAAGAGGCAATCGTCGTAGCTTAGATGCAACTGGAGTCACACCTGGCCGCCGTTGGATCTTATGCGATACGTCTTTGACAAGACCCAACTCGCCGTTGAAGAGATGTTCGAAACCCCAGGGCACGTTCACGGGACACTGCAGTACACACCAATGCTAGTCGACACGTAAGAGACGCACCGTCGATCTGAATACCCAATTGCTGGATGGCGTCGAGTCCCAAAAGCGATGTCCCTTTGTCTGTGACGTAGAATGTGACGGAGCAAGACCATTGCAAGACTTGAACAGGAGCTTGGAATGAGCCGCGGATGCCGATACGCTGCTTGGAAAAATTCCACAATCGACGGCGGCCATCGACAAGGCATGCTGTTTACTGAAATGACGCGTGAAATCTTCGGCAGTCATCAACGACACGGATGCTCCCGTATCGACCAAAAGTTGCATGGTCACTCCGCTGACTTCGGCTTGTACGACTAAGTCCTTTCTCGGAGGATTGTTAACACTGACTTCCGCTTGGACGACGAAGTCCTTCCTCGAAGGAGTGCTGACTGTTAAGACGGAAGATCTCGAAGATGAGTTGATCTCCGTGGATGTTGGATGCAGTACAGGTTCCGGTGCCGGAGCGGAGCCCGTAGCTTCCTTCGAATAAACTCGATGCACTGGTGCCGGCTTGCAGCACATTGACGTGAAATGTCCCCACATATTACAGAAGTTGCAGCGCCGATTTCGGGCTGGAAAATTTTGAAATACTGAATTATGCCATCTATTTCCGCATCGTTCGCACAACTGAAGCTTGCCTGCAAACTTCTTCGGCTGGACTGTACCGCGAAACTCTGCAGCTGACTGCGAATGGAAACGTCCATCTTGGGGGCCACCATCTTGCCTTCCCGAACCCGGTGGAATCACGTCACGGGCTCCCCGGCTGGCCAGGCCATCTTGAATTCCTGTGCCACCATCTTGAGCGTGCCGGCTTCCCCGGCGGCCCATGCCATATTGATTCTTCACGCCGCCATATTGAGCGCGCCGGCTTCCCCGACTGCCATCTTCTGCGACGCCATCTTCTCCGTGCCGTCCTACCGCTTGTACTTGATGATGATGCGAACCAAAGGCTTGATTCGCCAACGACAACGATTCAAAACTCCGGCCAATCTCTTCAGCATTCTCGAAAGATAACTTTTCGCCATTTGCGAGCAGCTTTTCTTTAACTTGGGGGTTAGACGTTCCATGAATAATTTGATCTCGCACGCGCTGCGCGTACGTCAGACCGAACTTGCAACGTACGGCTTTCTCCTTCAGAACGGTCACGTATTCTAAAAAAACTTTCCCCCTGTAATTGACGACGGCTTGTGAACTCCTGTCGTTCAACAAGCGTGTTTGTAGACGCGGCGAAGAGCCGGTCGAGCTGCTCCACCAGTTGGTCGTCTTTCGAAACGGCCGAAGCCGATGATGCGGTCACACTAAAGTCGGCGGCGGAGTCTGTCACGTTAGGGTTTTGTCACATTACAGACATTCACGTTACTGGCGTCTCTGCTTGCTTCCTCCTGCTCCATCTCGCAAAATACTTCCGTTGCCCCTCCCTACCCAAAACGCTGACGAGCGCCGACGCGCGCCGTCCGTCGCTCCACTCGCTGCTGCCAGCCGCGTCGAGATGGGCCCGAAACAATTTTCTCCAGTTATGCCACGGAATCGGAGGCGGTCCCGGCAATTCGAGGAAAACGGGCAGGTTATCGAAGAGGCCCATGCTGCCAAGCAAGAAGGAGAGAGACGCAGGAGCAGAAACAGAAGAACGAAGTAGGGCGAGGCCTAGGCGACGGTTCGACGAGCGTCAGCACAAAAGAACGCTACGCCTCGCGACGCCAGACGCACCAGACAGTCACACTCGAGCGAGGTCAAACAACGCACTCACTTTTTCAATCTGCCGGAACCGTCGACGATGTCGGTGTCGCAGCAGAAGAAAAGCATCCCATCCTCGTCGCCAAAAGATGTTGTGTCGTGGGCGACGGCGAGCGGCCTCGGCAGCGACGGAAGCGAAGGCGCACCGCACCGGCCCACGCACAAGCCCACAAGAAGAGTGCGACCTTGCTGTTACAACCCCAGACAAAGAATGATTTATTTCACATCACAACGGCACCACCGGACACGCATACGCACGTGCTTGGATCATCAGCATCACGTGCGTCCCACCGCAACGATATCTAGTAACAACCTAATACAACACAAACGCACACAGTGCGCGGGCGCTCCACAGAGGGCGCCACTACACCACAACAGACATTACGACAGGCGTACCAAAATTTTCCTCAAGCTTGCCGAAGTAAAACTGCCATGTGTCATATCGCTTGCAGCTTTCCACGTAAATTTTATTGCAGCACACCCAGCACTTCGTAGCCGTCGATAGCAATGGACATGCATGACGAAAAGTTTTATCTTGCCTTTGATTAAACAAGC
>NW_027526445.1:25295124-25341334 GCF_048455015.1 Haemaphysalis longicornis | reverse complement strand
TATCGCCTATTGTTGGATTTGGAAATGACGGGAGCACGACGACACGGCAGCAGTGGCTTGCTGCTTTATTCGACGCATGGACTGCGTCAGCACAAAGTACAAGTCAAGAAGAAGCACGCACAGATAGGGCTGCCGGCTTATGAAGCCGGCGCACACTACGTCACCGTCGCGTAGACAGTCGCTCAGATCTTATCAAGAGATAGCACCGGGCGCGCGCTACGCCGAGCACTGCAAGATGCCGAGCTGTCGGACGTAACATCCATCCCCTCTTAAGCCAAAAGTTCACATCAACTTTTTTTTTCAGCACATGTACAGCATACGCAGAACAACAAAATATGCAATCACCCATCGCAACAAAATCACTCGTACATCAGCCGGTCAGGCGGCCGTCGACTCCGGGTACTGCGCCGAAGTGGGGTTGGCGAGGCAGCACGGCTACTGACAGTTTCTGCGCACGAGTCACTTGTGTGATTGTGCTCAGGGAAAGCTACCCAATCAGGTTGCACATCTTGTTCGCTGGTACATTGAGGCACAAAGGTTGCTGCCCTCAAATGATCTGCATGCACAAACCTTATGCGCTGCTGCACACGAACCACAAATGTGACATCAGACACAACATTGATCACTTTGCCCCGAAACCACTTGATGTTTTCCCCTCTGACCGATTTCACCATGACCGCATCCCCCACAGAAAACGTTCTAGCAGCACCGCGACGCTTGTTTGCGGTACTCTCAATCCTTTTCATTTTATCTTTCATTGCTTGAGTCACGTCTGGTTTTAACAAGGAGAGGCGCGTTCGCAATTTCCTACCGAGAAACAGTCCACTTGGGGTCTTGCCAGTGAAAGAGTGGGGAGTCATTCGGTACGAAAAAAGAAAGTTGTCTACCGTGTGCTGCACGCTTCTGCCGCACTCGGTCTTTTGATCAACAAGTAGGGATTTTAAATGAGCCCTTTTCATGGCCTGCACTGCGCGTTCCGTGGCGCCGTTAGACTGTGGATGGTAAGGCGGGGTCAGAGTTTGCTTTACATCATTTTTGCCTAGGAATTCTTGGAATTCCAAACTAGTAAACTGTGGACCATTGTCCGTCACCACTTCAACCGGCAACCCATACGACGCGAACACAGAGCGGACAACTTTAACTGTTTTCTGCGCAGTTGTGCTGGTCATCAGTTTAACTTCCACCCACTTTGAGTGTGAGTCAACCATGACCAAGAAGGATTTTCCCTCTTTTTGCGAGAAGTCCATGTGTACGCGCTCCCAGTTGTTCTAACACCACATCCATTGCTGCAATGGAGCGGCTGGAATCACAGCTCGAACGCTGTCACAAATTTCGCATTTCTTTACAGACTCCTCAAGATCTTTTTCGATGTTAGGCCACCACAACATTCCTCGAGCCGACATCTTCATTTTTTTAATCCCAGGGTGCTCTTCATGCAGTAGGTTTAAGACGTGTTTCCTCAACAAATTGGGAATGACTACGCGGTTGTTCCAAAGAAGACAGTTCATTTCTAAGGAAAGCTGATACCTTCTGATAAAATATGGCTCTAGCGCTTTGTCGACTGCTTTAGGCCAACCCTGCCACGTCATTTCGCGAATCATTCTGAGTTCGTCGTCTTTGTCTGTTTCTTTGGCTACTTCTTTAGCCGTGAGTGGCATGTCTGGGATGGGTGAAAAGTAGTTCACCGTTTCGTCAGTAGACCTCCGAGCCAACGGTAACCGTGACAACATCTGCATTGCCAATCGAGCCTCCCTTTCGGTACTCAATCTTGTACTGATAACTAGCCAGCAAATTCGACAAGCGGTGCAGCCTTGCTGCTGCAACCGAGTTCGCATGTTTCTTTGGGTCGAAAATGTAGGTCAGCGGCTGATGGTCCGTCATGATAGTAAACATTCGCCCATATAGATATTTGTGAAAGTTCTGTATGCCGAACACGATTGCAAGTGCTTCTCTTTCAATGTGCGCATAGTTTCTTTCCGCTGGGGTCAACGTTCCAGAAGCGTACGCCACCGGTCTATCTTCCCCGTTTACAACATGAGAGATAACGGCAGCCACGCCATGCGCAGATGCGTCACAAGTTAGCCTCAGTGGCGTTGATGCGTCGTAGAGTTCAAGTACCGCATCGCTACAGAGAAGCTCTTTGCAACACTGGAAACTTTCTTGGCATTCTTGGGACCAGTTCCATTCATTTTCTTTCCTTAGCAATTTAAGCAAGGGTTCGAGCATTTCGGCAAGAGCTGGCTAGAACTTTGCGTAAAAGTTCAAAACACCCAAGAAAGCTCGTAGCTCTTTTTCGTTTTGTGGATGTGGCGCATTCCGTACAGCCTCAACCTTTGCTTTCATCGGCCTCGACCCTTTGCCGCTTATCTCGTGCCCGAGATATCGAACGCTGCTTTGAAAAAAATTGCATTTTGCGACATTTGCGCGAATTCCATGCTTCTGAAGCTGCTTTAGAACACGTTCAGTGTTTTCTGCGCATTCCTTTTGAGTTTTACCGGAAATCAGTACGTCGTCTAGGTAGCAAACAGTTCCCGGAATTCCCTTTAGGATTTGGTCCATAACTGACTGGAACAACGCCGGGGCGCTTGCCACGCCGTAGGGAAGACGTTTGAACCGAAACAACCCAAGGTGTGTGTTCACCGTTGGAATTTCCTGGGAGTGCTCGTCAAGCTCTAGTTGCAGATATGCTTTTGACAAGTCTAAAACAGTGAAAACTGTACCCCCTGCTAGAGTTGCAAAAATATCTTCGGGCAGCGGAAGCGGATAGTGATCTATCTTCAAATGCGGATTTACCGTCACACGATAGTCACCGCAAAGCCTCACACTTTTGTCGTCTTTTAAAACTGTGACTAGGGGCGTTGCCGAGTCACTGTGTGGGACTCTGTAGATAACGTCAGCGTTTTCCAAGCTTTTTAGCTCAGTTTTTACGCTTCCGTGAAGCGCGAAAGGCACTCGCCTCGCTTTGCAAAAAATTGGCTGGGCAGTTTCCTTCAACACCAAGCTTCCTTTGAACCCTTTAATGACGCCAAACCCTTTTTCAAACACGCCACGGCACTTCTGCTTCAACGACAACTCCGTTGTGACCGTGTTTACGGACGCCACTTGTTTCCAGTTTAAGCGAACTTGCGACAACCAATTCGGGCCCAGCAAATTCGGCATAGCAAGACCCTTGACGACTCGCGCAATGATCAACGGCAAAGTGTGGTCCTTCCCTTCATAGGTCACACTAACCTGAACTGGTCCTATTACTGGTATCGAGCTTCCGTTGTAGGCTGTTAGCCTTACGTTTGTCTTTTGACACTGCTTGTGCGGAAACATTTTTCGAAACTCGCCTTCGCTCAATATTGAGACTGCCGCACCTGTGTCAACTTGCATATCGACCTGTTTGCCATCAATCACAACGCTTACAAAATACGCCCCCAGGTTAGGCATTGTTTCCACTTTGAACAGCACAGTCTCATCAGTGGCAGCATCTACGCTCGTTACAGACCTAATGTTAGTTCTGCACATTTTAGCCAAGTGTCCCGTTTTCGAGCATTTATAGCACTTGCTAGCTAAATGCGGACACTTCTTTCCGCCATGTGCACTACCGCACCTAGTACACGCAACACGAGTCCTTGGAGGCGGAAAGTTCTTTTTACCTGATGCTGCAGACTTTCGTTGCCAGCAGACGTCTTCCATGGCACTGGCGCTGCCTGCTGTGTCGTTGCTCCGCACTTCCTTGCTCTGTGCTTGCGCTGCTTCCTTCCCCAACGCGGAGCTGTAGGCCTTTTCGAAGGTGAGGTCGTGGTCTTCCGTCACGAGAAGCTTGCAGCGGATGGCGTCGTTGTGTATTCCCACGATGAAGCGGTCTCGAATCGCCTCTTCGAGAAACGTGCCGAAGTTGCACGTGGCCGCCATCTTCTTGAGCTCCACGACGAAGACACTGATGCCTTCACCTGGGCGTTGGTCTCGCCGATAGAACTTGTACCTTTCCACTACCACGGAGCGCTTCGGTGTGTAGTGCTTACGCAGGGTCTTCACAACATCTTCGAAGCTGACTTCTGCAGGAGTCTTCGGAAACAACCGGTTTTGAAGCGTTTAAAACGCGGCCTCCCCAATGAGCGCTAAAGAACGCCTGCTGCTTCGTTGCCTACTCTATCTTGTTTGCAGTTGCGAATGCTTCGAAGCGTTGAACGCAGACGTCGAAGTCACCTTTTTCCGGCGAAAATTCCGGAAGGTGGACGAAAACCCCGCTGCTTCTCGCCATGGTAGTTGGTTGTCCTGTTGTCATCGCTCCCTGCATTGAATCCATCCCATCCTCGTCGCCACTGTTGAGTTTGGAAATGACGGGAGCACGACGACACGGCAGCAGTGGCTTACTGCTTTATTCGACGCATGGACTGGCGTCAGCACAAAGTACAAGTCAAGAAGAAGCACACACAGACAGGGCTGCCGGCTTATGAAGCCGGCGCACACTATGTCACCGTCGCGTAGACAGTCGCTCACATCTTATCAAGAGATAGCACCGGGCGCGCGCTACGCCGAGCACGGCAAGATGCCGAGCTGCCGGACGTAACACCTATAAGTAACCTCCCCCCTCCCTCCTAATTGAGAAATTCAACACATAGCTCCCAACAAACACGCCTGCACAGATAGTGTCGGCCAGGCGTAAGAAAGTAATCATGGTGATAGTCGATGTCGTCTCGGTATACGTAGCACTATTGGGAAGAAAAAGAGATGAGGAAAACTTATTTTAAAAAAAGGGCTATAGGCCCCCTTGGAGAATGGAGCTTGAGGGAGCGGGGGTGATGTTCTGTGGTGGGCTGAGGTTTAGAGAGATTAGTAGCTGTCCTGAAAAAAGTTGTTTCGTTACAATGGTGAATTGGGTTAGAGTATGTAGTGACGTCATCGCTTTAAATTGTTTCTAGACCAACCTGTAGGAATAAACGAGGCTGAAAACTAATTAATATTATAATTCTCGCCATCGTCTTCCCTGGCCTGTGAGCTGCCAGACGGCGAAGCAGTCATTGCCATTGTTTTCGCCACGATTGAGCGCAAGGATGGCAACAAAACGAAAGAAATAAACCTTTCCTGAACCACTTCGTTTCCTTGCGAAAATAACCTAGGGAGCCACAAATTGCTCGCCCTGTTATTTTCATAGGTGGGAATTATGTTTCGAAAACTAAGGTTCACTACTTGTCGAGGACGTGCGTACGTGCTTACACCACAACGTAACGAAAGTTGCTAAGGACACTGCACGTGCATGCAGAATTTTCCCACTGTATCCTCCCAACACGCTCTCTTCGAATTTTGTTGAAAAATACAAGGCATCATCCGTCGACAATGATCACAGCCCTGCAGGAACGTACTTTAGCATGACTTCTTTTTATTTCTGGTTATTCAAATTAGGTAGTCAACGCATCATATTTTTTTCCAGGGTAGTGGTTACCAAGTCCTTTTTAAGGTGTGTGCATGGCTGAATGTGTTTGCATGAGCGCAGATGCACCTTTTATGTACGCGATAGATACCATTTTTTTATTCAAAACATACCGTTACATACCTTTCAATATAAGGGGTGGTTTTTAGTACTGGTCAATGCGCAAATAAAGGGATACAAGTAAATGTAGAATAAATGAATTATCAACCGTGTCCACTTGCATCGCCCTGTTTATCGAGTGTGGCGAAAGCTTGAATAAAAAATTCAGCAATGGCAGAAAACATCTCAATTGAAATGTCAATGAAAACGAAGAAATCTCGAGTATTGTGAATGAAAAATGGTGTGGGTTGATAAGCTTCATATGGAGCGAATAACAATAAGACGTAAAAAAAGGATGGCATAAAGTACACTCCGGAACACTACCACGTATACGCGTAGTATTCCGGAGTGTCAGTCTGTTTACCTATATGTAAACGCTCTTCCCAATATCACAGAATAAATGGACCTTATTGACATTTCCGATGTAAAAAAAGGAAAGAAGAGTTCCTGAATTTGGCACTTTCAGATTTGATGCGACGGTCGAGTGGTAAAACACTCGTATTCTAACTGGCAGGTGCCAGGTTTAAATCCTGGGCTGCCAAATAGCCACCGGTTTCTTTCAAGGGTATAAGCGTCCCCTGAGCCTCTGAATGCCTTGGACGTGGGAATAGCAGCTTCGAGATTGACCACAAGCAGAGATGGGAGGCCACTTGAGAGGCCCCTCGACCCTCATCTTGCGAGGTCTGGGACTGCTGGGCACCCACCAGTCAAAAGGGTACAAGCGCCCTCTATACTGCTTCGGCAAGGGATATATGGTTTGTACACGCTCTTCCACTGCGGCATACGGGGGAGGCTGCTGCTCCCCGACTTCAGCCGCTGGTTACCTACCAGAATAAAATTCGTTAGAGGCGCCTTCCATGCCGGGGATCCTGGAATTCATAATACCACGTCGGACCATGTCATTGCTTACAAAAAAGTGGTTGGTACTTCAGTACCGCGGGGCACCAACCAGTTGCAAAATTGGTACAAGCATTCTCCTTTCAGGGGATATCGTGCTTGGGAAAATACCCTGATTGGAAGGGAAATGCGCCAGTGGAAGTGTCGCAACTTTAAACCGAAGCGATGACTCAGAGGTATGGCACTCGCCTCGTATGGGGGAGGTACCTGATTCGAATCCTGGCACCGCTGGGCACTTACAGGTTTCTTTAATGGGTACAGGCATCCCTGGTCGAGTGCGCCCCCTTCAAAGGGGGATTCAGGCCTGAAAAGCTGCCTCTACCATTGCGAGGGGTCCCTGACCCTCGTACATCTGGCGAGGTCCGAAGCCATCATGCGGCGTTACGCCATTGCCAGGGGTGCAAGAGTCAGGCGGTGTGTCCTACCACAGGCGGTGGCAAGTTGAGTATCCGCTGTGGCTGTGGAAGGCGTGTGATGGCGTGCCTGGGAGGCGCCGGGGACCTAACGGTAAAATAGTTACAAGCGACTCGCCGGCCTGGCGCTCGGCACTTGTGTGGGACTACAACGCTTGGTAAGGTCACCCGGCTTGCACGGGAAATCGACCCTAGGGAAAGGGGCGGCTGCAAAAAACGGAAGAACTTTTTCGAACCTCAGCGATGGCTGAGAGGTTCAGAACTCGCCTCGTATTCGGGAGGTACCGGGTTCGAATCCTACTACCGCCAGGCACCCACCGATTTCTTTAATAGGTGCAGGTGTCTCTGGTCTCTCTGGTCGAGTGCTAAGCCTTCAAAGGGGATTCACTCCCGGAAAGCTGCCTTTACCCTTGCGAGGGGCCCCTGACCCTTGTACATCTGTCGGGGCCCCCGGCCGTCATGCCGCGTTGCGCCACTGCCGGAGTTGAAAGAGTCTTGCAGCATGTTCTGCTACAGCCATCTCAAATTCGATTATAAGGGTAACTTTTATTGATTGGAAACGTGCGTTATGACTCAGAAGTATGTGTAAATGACACCCTGAAATGTCGTTGAAAGAGGGTAGTCTTCCGCCATCCACCGAAGAACGTTTTTCCTCTCACTCTTACCCTCTCGCTGCTCCACGTTCCTTTCACTCCTGCTCTTTTGAATGCTATGATTTGTCAATTCAATTCAATTCTTCTGCGCTCGCCCTTCTCGCGCGCTGTCTATACGGACAACGCTTTTTATCTCGCATGTATTCTACGCCGTTTAGATCGCGTTCATTGTTTCCTTTGCAGAGCTTTTTAAGGTTTTCAATCCGCAGTCGAGGGATTAGCGGAAAACTCAGCCCTGCCAAGCGCACGTGAGGTTAGCTTGGAGTCACCCAGGCTTTCGGATGTGCTTTCATCAAGTGTGGAGCTCGCAAAATAAAAAAAACTACCGAGCACCCATGAGTGTGCGCCCCGTGAGGAATGTCCCGCGTCGGCCAGCATTTAATTTGTACAACAGTCCGGCCATCGTCCTTGGCGCGCCCTGTCACGTGCTGTTTTTCTCGGCAGTTCAAGTACATTCACGCCTCCATCGGGGAGCAAAGACGCCAAATTTGCGCTAAGGAAGCCTTAGTGGAGGTGCCTGTTGCCGTGGGCGCTAGAGCGGGCTAACGCGGTCAACTTTGGAAGAGATGTGAAAGCCTCCGGACAAAACGATCCGTGCCTGTCCGTGATGCAGAACGTTTAGTGACACGTTGGAAAAAACTTGTGAGGCCCAAGACCCTGGTCTCCGATGATGGCATAGAAACCTCGAGCTCTGATGTTTGTCGAGGCTCGCACCAATACTGCAAGATGCTGCAGTTTTTTGTCGTTAGCTATGGTCAAAGCCCTACCCTAATTGTGCTATCAAAAAGGCGTCGGTCCTGTACGTTATGCACCTGTCTTTGCTTCCCGTAAGCTCGACGTTTAGATCGGCACAGTAGTGTTGACAGGTATGGGTGACAGCGGCAGTTCTTTTGCACTGACGCAAACAGATACGCACCTGATTTCTTGCCTACGGGAAGTAGTTGGCACAAGCCGTAAAAAAGCTGATTCTCGTGCCACTGGATTTCACTTGAATTTCCATTTCTGGTCCCCTTTACACGGTGAAGCGGAAATTTTATTTTCGATTACAGGGTTTTTTTACATTATCTGAATACAAAATCAACCAACTCAAAGGCTACTGTTCCGTTTAAACGATTTCTGTTTATCCCGATTCTACGGTCCTTCGAATGGTTGAAATCGAAAACAATATTTCTCAGGCAGGAAACCACGCTTACAACACACTGCTTCACATCACTATACAAACCTATTTACTACAATTCGCCAGCCATATTCACGCAAATTCAAACGTATGACACGGAAATTACTGATTGGCTCCCATGCAGTAGCGAGCACAGAAAAGAAGAGTATATAGATTATAATTTTTTACAAATTGCCTAGTTCATATAAATGTGTTTAAATTGTCAAAACGTTCTTTGCATTTCAGTGAATAGTTTCAAAATTGGCAACAAATTGTGCATTGTTCTTTTAAAACACTCTGTGGAAAACAAGTTTTTTTAAACAGCTAAACAAAGCTAACAGATACATACGCAGCTACTTTAAGCACTATACCGTGAGGGAGGTATTTTGTCATGGTTTCTAGTACGCGAAAGCCTTTTGACAGCCATGTTTATGTCTTGTCTAGCATGTGCTGTGGTACTTCGCCAGTGATCAGCAGCTTGTTTTTCATGCATCCGCTACATGGCCAGGGATCTTTTGTCCCCAAAACGTTACGTAGGCTTGTGTCAGGAAGAGAGTCTGTGGGTGTTGCTGTGCTGTTCTTTGTGATGAATGGAAGCTTAATGGGACTGGGAAAGTGGAATTACTTGGGGTCTTTTCGTAAGCTTAATACCGTGTGAAAAAAACCAACTTTCCCGCGAGGCACAATTTCTGATAATCTACTGTAGGCTTCACGGAAGACATGATAATGATTTTTGCTCTAACGACCGGAAGGCGAACTTCAGTTACACCATGAAGGTGTAATGAATTAGAAATTACCGTCGGCTGTAAATACTTGCGCGTGAAAGCGAGGAGTATACGGACAAATTACTGATGTTAGTCATGTCTTATCGGCCCGATTCCGAAAGAAATATTGTTTTGTCTCAAACGACGCCTGGCCACAGGAACTTTTCCGCAGGAAATATTGTTTATAATACTGTCACTCGTATAATTATTTTAAATGAAATGTAGCCGCTCCAGCAACATCATGATAGTACTGTGAAGAAGGCGGCACAGCGTTTGTCTGCTATGAGGAAATTGTTTGCCTGTCAACTTTTACTAGGCCACCAAAATTAGGTAAACTAGGCAAAAAAATCATACAGGTTTTGTTTTTGCACTTGTCAGACTGCGCCCGATGCAATATCATTTTTCGTCTCGTACACGTTTGGCTTCGCTCCCCACCGTATTCTTAGCGCGGATTGGGGTGATGCTTGGAATCTAGTAAGCGTTGCCAGATCTCCCCCTCGGGTAGGTATCCGAGTATCACTTTGCTTCGGACCTCAAGCTGGGAGCAGTAGTATTCTCGAGGGGTTAAAACGCTAGCGCTTACAGACTACCTCATCATAGACCACCCGTGATCACGGCAGTTATTTTGCATTGACGCAAACTGATACACACCTTATTTTTTGCCTGCGGCAACTAGTTGAAACAGCGGCAGAAGGACTGGTGTACCGAAATGTTTTCTTAAAGTTGCCGAAGATAAACAGTCATGTTTCGTATCACGCTTTCGGGTTTTCACCGAGTTCCGCTGCAGCGCACCCAATAATGTGTATTCGTCTATGGCAATAGACATGTACGACCGAACGTTTTATGTTGTCGTTGATAAACCATGAGCACACTGGGCTCTCTGGGCTTGCAGCAGAAAAAAGAATATAATAATAAGCAGTACAACGACCTCTCCTAGGTAAATGCTACAATGGTCACCTAAATTAACAACAGTTCGAATTGTTGAAATAGGAAAAAAATAAAAATGTTCCTCGGGCAGGAAACCGCGCTTACTAGACGCCGTGTTATATCCCTACACCAATACTATTACTACTGCACACTAACATAGCCACTATTTTTCTGCCACGAGTCGACCGGACACTGAATAGCAGGTGGCTAATAGAGAGGCGAAAATTACCACGTATATAACACACTTCTAAAGGACGCTTCATTCATGTCAACATAGCTAAGGTTAAAAGTGGTTTTCTGAATGTTATTAAAAATTGCGGCGATGTCGGCAAGTCTTCCAGTATTCGTTTGACTTACAGTACGTTTAGAACCAGTTGTTACTAAAATTGCATAAGCAAGCCAAAAGAAACTTTTACCGCAAAACCAAACGCTGTCCCAGATTGACGTTTTGCGTCGCGGATGCGGGTATGCAGACGTCTTTTGCCAATGTCGTATATCTCATATCTAGTTTATCTAGATGTGAGCCAGTGCTGTTTTCTAAACTTAAAAACACAAAATAGACGAAAGATACTCTTGGCAGTGCAAGAGAATTTCCCACTCCACCTGATATGTGTATATACATGGGTAATTCATAGGTGCAGTTTGTTAGATGTCGTCAAGCTCTTGAGAGTATTTTTAAATAAGTCCAGGAGCTGGAGAACGGAGATTTTAGTTCACACTTGGTAATTTGGCAACGTGCACCGGAATTCTCGCTAAATCTCGATATTTTCTGCAAGAGCATAGAGAGAGAAGGCTTTTTATTGAAGAAAGTACAGAGTTTTGCCGGCGTTTGCAATCGCCTACATGCTTCTTTGCTAGGGGTCGGGGGTGTAGCGAAAACAAGCCCTAGCAAGAGGTGGGAGAAAAAACAAACAAAAGCCAACCAGCTTGGCTTGACGGGCTTGACGGACTCTTTTGTAGCTTGTGTCACAGAATTCACAATTTTGAAATGTGGCCAATGTCCTCCAATTAAGAAAACAAACTTTTTGGAGTCTGGCGCTGCTTTTAAGGGCAAGTTCATGGTGCTGGAATGGTCTTCAAAGTTACCGGTTCTTGATTTTAAGGCGTTCAGTATCTTCAAAAAGGGATCTTGGTGCCAAGTAGACCACATATACTAATAGAGCATGTTCAACGGTTTCTAATGAACAACAGTTATCGCAGAAAGTTTTAATTGGTAAGGCATTTTTCGTATCGCACTTAAATTACTGTTTCTTTGTTTTGGGGTACCACCAGAAAAACAAATCTTAATCAAATATACATGCTTCAGAAGAAAGCCGTACGCTATACTGCAAACGTAGCCTACCTTGCTGATACAGGATAAGTGTTTACTCGCTTATACTATGTACGTACGAATACTATGTACTATTATGTACTACTATGTACTTTATACTATGTATGTCCGAATACTATGTACGAATAATATTTGGGCTAAAATATAAGCAATGTATCGAACACAATCAATTTATTTTTCATGAAATACCCTGTCTCAGACAAAATCTCTGAGAATATTGTTTTCGCAAAAAAGATTTTTGGCACATTCTGCCCCTTCATAAAATGTACGGAAAACAAACTATCCGGCACACCCTGCACTCTCGTTTCAATAAATTGTTGTCCAGTGGTGTAATTCCCGGAATATGTTTACTAGTTTAGCTTAGAAGTGCATTATCTATCTAATCTTTTCATTAGTATTTTGGTGTTTAAATATTTTCCTTTCTGTCTCTCTCGTTAATCACACCTACATGCAGCGTTTTCCCTGTTAGTTCTATGCTGTTTTGTTCCTGCTTTGTTTTTGTGCTTTTTTATGCTTTAGTCGCAAATTCATTTGAGATTGTGTCGTTCTGGTAATATTCGAGATAATGTCATGTACGCTTTGTGCGTTTTCGCTACATGCCTTGTACACGGTGGCTAGGGCGTCCCTCAAGTGATTTTGTTTTCACTTTTTGCCTGGGTCTACCTGCATCGTTCTTTTTGGCAATGCAAAGTAAAACTCACCCTGACTTTGACTTTTAGCGCGTAGTGAGCAATTTATTCATTAATGGGCACCTCACGTCTCACGCACTGCGCGTTCCCTAGCGTTCGCCCCCGAAGTATTACGGAGGCTTCTCTTCGGAAAAGGGAGACTGGGAATTGCTGTGCTGTTTTTTTTAGTTACGGAGAAGCTGAAAAGGACTCGGATTGGGAAAATTCAGGTGTCTTTTTGTCAGCCCAATAATGAGCGAGGAAAGCCACCTTACCACATTGTCCAGTAGTTATCCATCTAATGTAGATATCTTGAAGGAAGTGATACTAGTGTTTGACCCTGCAACCAGAACTCAGGGTACCTTTGTTTTGATAAATAACCCTGGAGGTGTAAAGAATTAAAATATTCGTGGAGACGCTCAAAACTGCTGACGTGTGGGATGGCAAAGGCCTAAAAGAGTGATCGCAAGCTATGCGTTTTTGTATGTCTCATAGTAGGCCTCTCGTCTTTAAGTCAACAGATGTGTGTCTGCTGGGTCCTTTGCGTCATAATGGTTACGGTGATGTCAGCCGGTTGTGGTTCTAAGTCTTATTAAGGGAAATGTCCCACGCATACTCAGATGTACCACTCCTATACAGCGGTAGATGTGTCAGATTCCATCGCCGTAAAGACTTCACCTTCAGCTCCTAGGTCTCCTGTCGAACTAGTGTCTCTCCTATCTTCTGAGGTCATTACCCATTTTCGGATGCATCGTTTCCTTCTCTCTGTTACTGCGACTGAGAGGTTTGGCCACTAGCCGTTTTTGTACACCGACATAACCGATCAGCGCAAGCATGCTTTAGCGCTTTTGAAATTAACAAGCTCGAATGCTTCAGGTGTCTGCCAGGGGTGCGAGATTGTCCTTTGTTACCATTGTAATATTGTCTTTTCCTTTATGTAACGCCCTCTTTAGAGGGGCATGATAAATCGATGGAACCTCTGGCATGTGCCAGTCGGCTTACTGACACATTTCGTGCAGTGAGACGAGGAACTGAAAGAAAAGAAAGATTTGGAAATAAGGTGTAGCGTAAAAAATCCGGTCGAAGTATTTCGCTCCAGAAAATGTCATGGGAGAAAGAAACGCACATACTATGTAGCACCAAAGAAGTTGTTCATATGTTAAACGCTAGCATTTCGCCTTCACCGCACGCAAGCAGATCTAAGTGCCCCAAGAAATCTTCTTCTTGGGTATTGTCGCTTGCTACTTGCACGCGTTCAGGACATGACGATAAATACAAATGCTGCTGACCAAAGTGATCGAGGGATTCTGTTCACGCAGTACACATGCCAGCGCTGGTCACCAGCAATTTAATACGGTACCTGCTTCATTTTTTCACTTGTAATCCTTACCTATATTTCTTTGCTGCAGATGCGGACAGTGAAGCCAATGCCTGTCTAGCGGTTGCTCCATGAGTGACAGCCCTGTTACGCGGCAAAGAAAAAAATTAAAATAAAATTTTCTCCCTGCACCAGTTAGGTACTGCAAGCCTAATTCAATAAAAAGAAATGATGGACAAACAATATATTTGAAGAAAAAATAAAATGAAAGTAAAAAAAGAATACGCACCATCGCCGACACCTAGCCCTGAGACAGCGTATTTTATTTATTCAGCGTATTTTATTTAAAAAACGTTGATTGTATTCTTGTAATGATGCCCCTTGACTTGATTTCTTTTCTATAGATGTTCTATCGTATTTATATTGACTTGATCCTTGATTTTCTTTTGCTGATTATATGATAAAACAATGCTCAGGGTGCCTTCCACAAAGGGAAACCAGAGCACGTTTGCATGAAATTTTACATGACTGCGCAAATTATTACCCTGAATTACTCAGAGCCTTACTCTCTATTTTATTAACCTTTAAAGCTGTCTGCGTCGCCAAGCATGACGTCGGTGTATTGTAATAGCGCGGCTACCATTGGCAACAAAGCCATTAACACGTCCATTTTAACGAGAGATTTGAAGCCTCCTCACGTGCACTAGTGACCAAAATTCCCGCCTGCCTGCTTGTATGCTTTTGCGAATTATCAAAGCACGGCACTGCAGTAAGATATTCCATAAACAAATTCGGCCACCATCGGAATAGAGATGCGAAGACAGTGGAAACAGTGGATTTGACTGTCTTCGCTAGTTTAACATGACGTTTAACGGTGCCACCTGAATTTTTTCACGCTTCAGGAGGAGGAAGAAAAATGGCTTGCGCAGAAGATATCTTGTGACAAACTGATACACGGCACGCACACTCCATACATGCTCGTGGGCTCAGTACTTTTCAAAGCTTAACTAAACAAGCAAAAAAAAATCTTTCTCCTGTAAAATAAAGTCTAAATTACCTGTTGACCTCTTTTAATGTCGTACTTATAAATCGCTAATTACTCGCACCAGAAGCTAAATTCTAAACCGAAAGTGTTTTATGTCAGTGTACACAAACCTCACCGACGTCTTACTGGCACGAAAAACATCACCAGAAAAAGTCACATTGACGTGATGGCGTTGGACTTCGAGCCCACGCCATCTTTGGCTACAACGTTGGCTACAACGGGAGGTGTGAAACGCTGAGGCATGAAAGCGTGTCCGGGCAGCTGTACGAACACGCCTTATGTCCTTCCCTCTAACTTTTTCATTGAGTTCGTGCTGCTTTCTATGAGAGGTGAATCGAAGTTGTGCGTCATGACGTTAATGAGCGCCGATAGTTGGCACTTCGTTAGGGCAGCGTGTAGCAGCGGCAGCTGCTGTGTTTACCCGTCCGGCGCCTAAGTTGAGCGCCGCTCAGCTTCTGGAACGGCCCCGCCGCGTTACACAGGCTGAGCTCGTGGCAATGCAAGCGTCTGGCGTACACGCCTCGGAGCAGGGCCAATGTCGTTGCACCTTTGCCTTAGTGACCCACCAGCAGGACGTCGATCGGCAAGCACACCGATAAGACTGCTCGAACCCGCAAATAATGCTCTTCTCATTGTAGCGTACAGTGACTTAACCAAACCATTCTCTGAAAACCCGTTGGATTTCTTTCGGACGGTTCGCGAGCGCCTGGGGTTTTATTCGGATTTATGTCATGCTCCGGCGCGTTTAATTCTGTGTCTAATGTTGATGCGTCTAACGGTGCCATACCGACGAAATATAAATAGCGATGTGCAACTTCATATCGATGCACAACCAGCATTCAAATGATCCTGTAAAGGGATATTTCACTTCCGTGTTTTACCAATTCCTATGAAAGCAGGATCAATCACACGTTTGTATGTAAGCTTATGGTGTACAAAACTTTCGGAAACCACAACGAAAAGCAGTGTTAGTTTGAATATAAAAATCAGGGTTCAAAAGAATGAAAACCAGGGGGAAAACTTAGAGAATGTGTCGCACACCGTACATGGTCAAGGTTTCACATTCAGTAGGTTTCACCAAAGAGCCAAACTACATCGAATAATAACCTTCTATTAATAATTCCTCTATTCTCTGATAATTTAAAGTTGGTGCAAGCTTTATTTTTCTCGAAAACCGTGTTGCAAACACAAAAACGACGTGCTCAAGCCCTTTTAGTTCAAGAATGAGCTCCGCAGCGGCACGATGACCCTACTTGGCTTTGGTTGTGTAATGAACATCACTATGGACTTCGCTGGTTAATCTAACCACAGGAGAGATTCCCAAAATATTATAATACACCAGCCCCTCGTAAACAGGGTTTACCCAAGAAAACCAAAAGGCCGCTTTTCGAGAAATGATTTGCAAATCACGCCCTGAGGAGACAGTTATTACATTGTTTTAGTATCCGTTCGTAGATGTGGGACTGGTTAAGGATATACAAACTTAACTTGTAGTGAGAGAAGAATATCGAAGCACAGCCACTTTATTTGCGGATTCGTCATTGTTCGGCGTTTCAACCACGACTGAAACAGTGAAAACATCTAAAACAACACAAATAGGCCTTATACTACTCTGTGTAATTTTTGTTATTGCGTAGAGCTCCTTCCTTGTTATGAGCAATGGCTTCTACTTAGCTACACGGCATGTATTTGAGTGGACGGCCGTTTTATATTCAAATTTTTCGTCCATCCAGGGAAATAAAACGACGATAAATAGAAGCTGATGTTGAGATCAGCCGAGCAAGTAATGTAGTACTCTTTTTTATCCGTGGACCCAAAGTAATTGCATGGGTAGTATAGATTCCCGCATTCTTTATTGTAGAGCTCTTCAGGGGCTCGCATTGTAGCTCACGCGTTGGACCCAAGTGAGCCACACGGCGTTCTCTCGTAGGAGCTGTCGTCGCGGCGTAACCCATGGTGTTTGAAAGCCAAGCGGTTTATGTAGTCATAAGTGTTCAAAACTCATGAACCGGCGCTTGACATACATCTCCGCGTTTTTTAGCGCAACGAAAACTGTAGATAGATTTGAGGCTAAATATGCTTAATGAAACAGAATTGCCCGTATTCATTTACTTAGGAACGCTCGTTGGGATGGTGTTTGCGGAATTAAGCAAAAAAGTAGTTGCAGTGCAACGCCGGAACGGGCGGGAGGAAAGCCAAGCACAAAAAAAAATAGCACTCCCGCTAGCGCATTTGAAGCAGCACGGGCGCGAGTCCAGCGAAGGAAGGAAGCTTGCATGGCATTGGATGGTAGCAGTCCGGGGATAACGGCGGTACAGCCCAATATTCCAAAACAGTGCTCTGCGCTACCGAGATCTTTCACATTGAGTGGAATGGCCTTTTTTTTCAATCGCGCTTTCCAGAAGCTTTTGCGGCAACCGCCTTTACTGTGTAGGTGGAGGCTCCGGTGTTGTCAGTCGACGAGATCTCTGCTACAAATCCTGATTATTAAGGCGCGCCGTACCTTGACCCAGAACCACAATTGAAACCGCGAATTTCAAGTCGTGATGAAGGTCCTCGAAGTTAGCGTGGCGACGTACGCTCCATGCTCCGATATGAGTGCGCTGGCCTGCGGTCATAGGAAAAGCTAAATGAGAGTAAATGCGCCGCCGCCGCCGCCGTTGAGCTCAACGCCTGGAGCGCTAATTTCTCGTGAATATTAGTGGCGCACGTGACTGTCAAATAGTGCATGTTATTCAAACTTTGTGCCATTGACCACCGGAGAGCGAGAAACAGAAAAGATAACGACAGAGCATGTGCGAACATAGACAGCGTCAGCCCATAGGGCGAGCCAAGGGCCCAGCGGTTGGTCTGCGGTTGCATCGCCACTGACCTCTTGCCTAGACGACGTCAAGTAGTAGTGGGGGAGGAAACGCCGTCGCACAGTGTCGTGACGCGTCTCGTCGTCGCTTGTAAGATTTGAAAAGAGCAGTTGGCAGTGAGCGAGTGCTCGAGTAGCCAGCAAAACTAGATAGAATATGTATATCGGCGAGAAAATACCGGCACTTGGGGCAAAGGCAAAATAATAGGACATTTTGAACAGCGAAGGTGGATGACCAGTGAAGCAATGAGGTTACGACGTAGAGGATCCGCACAATTTGCTTTTAAAAAGAAGAAGAAGAGGAAGAACGCAGATACAAGGTAATTTATTGGTAACACGATGGGAAAAAATTATAGTCGGCGAAATCTTGCAGGCATCTCAGCGGCAAATCATAATTTTTGTGGAAACGTTTTCACAAAACGAGCGTAACAGCAGTTTTCTGTATCCACAATTCTTCCATAAGGCGCCATGTGTCAACAGAATAAAACTCAAAACCCTATGTCCGCTAAAGTGAAACCCGGAGCGGGCGAACCATGCAGTGTGCAAGTGTGGTCAAAAAAGGGAAGTCTCTCTCTTGCCACGCGACGCGTGCTGATTGGGCGCCGAAGAAGTACCGGCGGGAGAAGTAATTGCGCGCTTGCTGAGGCGGTGGCACCGTCTCTCACTTTGAACCGGATTTACGCTATAAAATGAGAGGCAGACTGACCGCAAGTGGTCTGTGTCACACACGCTGGATCTTGTTAAGAAGTATGCTATAGGGTAGAGCGAGGCTTTTGAAAAAGAGTGTCCCGGTGTTTTAGTACCATAACGACACGAGACGACGACAGGCGACACTCATAGTCCGAGAATATAAAGTGCTACGCCCCTAAAAAAATTTTTGTAATAATGTTAACTTCAACGTGGACTAATATTTTCAAGCAATTGAATTAGACGTTATGATCAAGTTGGGTTAGTTTCCAATTGTCATATGACCCGTGTAGGATTTGTTTGGAAAGGCCGGATGATACAATTGGTACAGTCGCTTCCTATAACCGTACTGCTCAGGCTGATGCCCGAGAACGGACAGACGCTGATAATTCCATTACCTTTGAACTTTGATGTGAAACACTTAGTATTAAATGAAACAGTCATCTGAGCGGGCAATTGTCATATGATTAATTTTGGGAAAAAATAGAAGGAGCAGAAAAGCGAGCGGAAAGGCCGAGAGGTTCTGTATGAGTAGAGTCCGGACAAGCTCTCGATACTGGGGAGAAGTGTTCAGGGTATGAAAAAGGCGACAGACGAAGAAAGGGGGTAGGATCGGGGCCTCGCACATACTTTAGTCCCTTTGAGGGCACTATAGCCTTTCATCTAGCCTGTACCCTTCATGAAACGTAGAATGGCATTTGTTGCTTCCTTCGAAATCGATGGTACGCGTCAATGTCCTAAGATGGTCTCTATACTGAACGGTTGATTGCCCAATCGGCTGAGCTGGGCAGCCAACCGGCGTCTTTCTGATGAATACGGGGAGCAACGACTAATCACATGCGTAATGGTCGCTTTATTACAGCCGGCGCCGCAGTGGGAACTCAACGCCATCACGATGAGGAAGGAGTAGACTTTTGTGAAGGGCATTCCCAACCAATGTCTACGAAGTAAACTGATCGAGACATCCCACACGGTAGGCGGCCCAGTAGTAGACGGTTATGGTTTTGGAGGAGCAGATGCACAAATTTAACGGTATTCTATTGGGTAATGGAGCTCTTACGCGTGAACTTTCTTACGCGAGAACTGAAGAAAGATTGGTGCTTCACCGGCCATGTCGCAGCTCCAAACCGTTATTGAAAGATGTCGCAACAGCAGAACTGGTGGACCAACTGTCATCGTTTGAGACCCGTCTGTTGAGTCTTACATGTATTTTCGAACTTGCCGCTGCACTTTCTGCATGAATCTAAGGCCCAGACTGTTTTGTCCACAGGATTTCCCCTCTCCCAAAGTGCAGCACGTTACAACGTGCTTGAACCAGCGGTAACTGGCTTCGCGATCTCCAAGTATGTGGCAGGAACTCGGGGACTGTGCGCCTACTTCAGGCGCAAACGCAAATCACCTTTGGAGAACCGCACACCAGATATTACTCTACGAATACTGTGCAGATTATATACTATGTGCATCACGTCCGTTCTCTAAAAAATCTTTATAACATTGCAAAGTTCTACGAACGCCATTAAAAAAAGAGCCGTGATTCACATGTTCTGTGTGGCAGCCTCGGTCCCGTCAAATATTGCTTCCTTTAAAGTGAGAAAGCAACAAGTGTGCTCATTTTACAGAAATGGCGCATCTGCCGTTTGCGTCTGTAGTATTGAAATGACTCTTATAATGGCCTGCGGTGCGGAGAGTGAAATTAACGTAATAAAATAGAAAACCAATAGCGGGAAAAAGGGAACTGTATAGGAATCTAATACAGGATCCGTAATACTAGCCACCTCACGTCCCGAACGACACTTTGGCTCATTCGCTTTACTTAAATAGTGGTGGACCTAGTAAATAGGGTGTGGCCTAAGAATTAAAAAAAGCATCGAGTAGCTCTATACAGAGACTGGCGCATACTGGCTCTGATTTTACATGGTGTGTTGCAAAGCATAACGTTAATGTAAGGAAATATTATTCCTCAGCATCGGCATGAAAAAACACTTACTACTGTGAATTAGCCGACATTTGCTAAAAGGCGGGGCGCGTTCAATAATGCCTGTACTGATTTCAAATCACGTGAGACTTCTTAGGTGTTCTGGGTAACAGTTTGAAAGCTGTTGGGCAACGCCTAAGCACGCCCACTGACTGTGACGCGTTTCACAGAACGCGCATCCTATTCTTCAACGGAAGACTCTTAAAGGGTTATTATTGACAAAATACAAGTTTAGTTCATTAAATCTACTGCTTTCCTCCGATAAGAACGGCACTAATTTTGTAGCAAACATAGAACAAGTAATGTAGATAGTAACCAAAACGTTTGATGCAGTGGCGACTCCGTAGCCACTTCCCAGCAGCGTTAGTATTACGCCCCATAATCTTGTCTGTGCGATTGGCGGCCGCCACACTAAGCCATCGCTTTGACGCATGACGAAACCATTCTAGTGTGACCTCTAGGTAATTTGAACGAATCACTTGAATGATAAAGTACTCGTAGCACACTGAAAGTTCAATTTTTAATGCTGACCCATGCGACGTCACTGTAGCACCAGACTACAGTAGCAACAGGCCACCCTGCTCGGGCGTGCTTAGCTCGACAGCTTCTGAGTGTCAGTTGGCAACGTTATCGCGACCAGAGGCACGCCCGAGGTAAGTTATTCCGTTTCCTTAATTACCCCGCAGAAGAAGGGAGGCAGTGGGAGTATGCAGCAAAACGGGTAATGAGGAAGGCATGGAAATAAACAATGAATAAACCAGTTCCCTCTGGAAACCGAGGTGCACAAAAATCGTGAACTGGGAGGACACCACCACGACTACATTCGAAATACATAGATTGCAAAATGAAAACTGAAACGCTTCTGCTCAAACCAAAGAGCAATTACCAAAATTGAAACGCAAAACCAAAAATGAACCCCTTAATGTTGCTGATCTTTACTCGAACGCAAATGTTTGCTATGAATTATTCTAGATAATTTCTTTGTGGCTGCCACTCTTCGGCAACACGAAACACGCCCGGCCTACCCATGTCATGCCTGCATGTGAAGTGTTTGACGAAATCACGCGATCGCACCTGCGATGTTGTGGGATGCAAGGGACAAGGTTGATTGGCTTCCATTGTGGTTTAATATTGGGCAAAACTTTCGCAAATGCATCTGCGTCAGCTACAGACAGGGAGCTCCAACAATCTATCTGTCAGCTCCAAACAGAGGCACAGTTCCAACGTTATCCCTGGCGAATCTCTCTAGTGGACTGGGTACTTGTAAAACACTTCAAGGGGACGATCTTCATTCTTATCATCATCATCGTGATTACAGCGCATGGATAAAGCTGGCTTAGCCTGAAGCCGTTTGGGTCTACGCCACTGACAACGGCGCAAGTCACCCCACACAAGCTTCTTAAAATATCTACCCCATCGTACTACTTACAGTACAGTACAACACTAAACCCGTCGTACTGCTTCAAATAATGTAGAATGCAATCCCAAGCAACGCAACCTAAATGGTTACACCTCCCAGTCGACATGCTAAGCCACAGCAAGAAAAAGTAAAATGCCCCAGCTTCGTCGAGAAACTCACGTAAATACTTCACAACAGATAGGCCTGCATGAGATATTTCTTGATTTTTCACACTATAGGGTCGTAGGTGGAGCTTCCTGTGGGCCAGTCGGGCGAGAATGCAAAGATATTCACGGCCGTATAGATGTCGTCTCCGTATACGTTGCAGACTTTGCAAGAACATGAGATGTGAAAAACGTTAATTAAAAAAATGCTCTAGGCCCATTTGGAGAAAGGAGGTTGAGGTAGTGGGACCTATGCACTGTGGTGGCCTGGGGTGTAAAGTGATTTGTACGTGTCCTGGCGGTAGATGTTTGATTAAACTGGTGCATTGGGTTTGCGTGTTGCGCCACATGAACGCTTTTAATTTTTTCTAGACGACGTTGTGGAATAAGTATGGGCGAAAATCTAATAAGCATTGTAACCCTCGCCGTCGTCTTCTTCGGCGGGTGGGCCGCCATTGGACAAAACAGTCCTCGTCATGGCTGTCGCCATCATCGAGCGGTAGTATAGCAATAAAGGTAAAGAAACGGTCGGCAACAACAAATAGAAGAGAAATCATGTATGCCGGAGTCAACGTTACGTGGTACTTTTAAGTGCGACGTGAGTAAACAGGGGTGCCTCTCTTCTCCTCGCAGTATACATTTCCGCAAATTGGAGGCCGTAAATATGACCAAGCCTTGTTTCTCGACCTAAGTTATCGGATCACCTGCAAATTTCTGTCTTCCCGATGAAGTGTCAGCAAAAAAGAAGGGTACGTATACGAGCACTCTATGAAGATTGATGCGCTTCATTTCCTAGCAAAAATACCCGCGGAAGATATACAAATGACTCGCCCAGTCATTTTTCATTGGTTCCAAATATGACGTCAAAACTAGGGTTAAATTCTTGTCGAATACATGTTTCCACGACATCCGCAACAAAAGTTCCGAAGGCCACAACATCTGCCGCCGGATATTTCCCGCCCTGTCGTCCCCACACGTTTTCTTCGAATTCTGTTGTAAAATACGAGGCATCGTGCGTTGACAATGATAACAGATACGCATGAACATACATTGGGGTGACTCATTGCTATTCTTTCCTTATTCAAAGTACCTAGTCGTAGCAACACATTTATTCCAACAGGTGGTACCCAAGTCCTTTTGAAGGCCTGAACATGGCTGTATGTGTTCGCATGAGCGCAGATGCACCTTTCACGTAAGCGATAAATGCCGCTGTTTTTATTCTAAAAAATGGCCTTACACAGCTTACAATCCAAAGGGTTTGTTTTAGTCTGGTAATTCAGGAAATAATGGGGTACAGGTAAATTGAGTATAAATAAATTTTTCATGGTATCCACATGCATCGCCCTGTAGGGGGAAAGCTTGAAGAGGAGATTCCGTAATGTCAAAAAAATACCTCAATCGAAATCTCAACGAAAGCAAAGCAATCACGAGTATTGTTCATTAGAAAAGCGGTGGTTGTGTAAGGCTTCAGCAAGTCTCATATTACTGAAGTGTTGGATGTACATAAATCAGCCAGAAAAGTATTCAGTGCTGATCCGATGGAGCAAATAGAAATTAGACGTAAACATAAGATGGTATGGAAAGCACTCCAGTACACCGCCACGCATAATGAAATGTAGAGGAGAGAGTCAGAACGATCTTTAATAAACTTTGGCGATTATAGCCGGGGTAAAATGCCAACTATAACTAAACAGATTCGGTTTAGTTCCGGTGCCATATATACACAAACATTCGTAATATTACGAAGCATCTCCAAAGAACATTTATTAAAACTCAGGGGTCCATAAACAGGAGGATGATAAGTGAAACGTTCAATGATTTAAAACGTGTGTTATGACTAATGAATTTGTTTAGGAAACCACAAGAAATGTCGTCAAAAGAGGTTAGTCTTCTACCGTTCTGCCGCATAGCTCCGTTTTCTCTCACCCTTACCCCTCAGGATGTGCCCCGTCTCTTTTCACCTCCCGTTATTAATGCAATGACACAATAACAATGATTGCAATGAATGTTCCAATAAAGTCAATTATTCTGAGTTCCTGCTTTTCGAGCGCTACATGTTGGGACAGCGCTCGTTTATCTCGCATCCCGTGCACGCCATTTTTATCGCGTAGGTTCTTTTCATGACAGAGCTGCTTAAGCTTTTATTTGCGCCTTCAAGCATAAGAAAAAAACCCCGCCCAGCCGAGACGACGTGGGCGTTCGCCTCGTAAGGAGTGCCCGGCGGCATCCAGGCTTGCTTGTAGACTTGCACCACGTGTGCAGCTGGAAAAAACTAAAAAAATACGGAGCAACGGGGTGCGGGAGCCTCGTGAGGAGTGCCCAGCGTCGGCCAGTTCGATCTTGGAACGCACTCCGCCCATCTTCTGTGGCAACACCTTTCACGCACTGTTCTCCTTCCGGTTCACGGGAATTCACGCCGGAAGTGGGAAGCAGAGACGCCGAGTTGGCGCTAGAGACGACTTGTTCGCGAAGCTGGTAGCCGCAGGTTCTAGCGCATGCAAACGTGGTCCGCTTGGGTAGATATGTAAAAGCCTGCAGACAAAACAATCCGTCCCTGCCAGTAATGCAGAACATTCCATGACAGGTTCGGAAATCCATGTGCGGGGCAACGGCCGGGTCTCCGTATCCAGAAGAGAGGCCGCCAGCTCTGCTGTTTTTAGAGCCTTGCACCATTAGTACAAGCTGAGACTATTTTCTCCATTAGCCGAACCCAAATTCTACTCTTGAAAATGCGTTGGTACTATAGGTTATGTACCGGTTTGTGCTTCCCGTATACTCGACATTGATTTCACGCTAACTAATGGAGACACGTATTAGCGACGGCTGCAGTTCTTTTGCATGGGAGCAAACAGATACACAACTTTTTTTGCCTCCGGCAAGTAGTTGGAACCAGCGACAGAATGACAGGCATACTAAAATCGTAGCACAAGTTTGCATAAGAAAAACGGTCACATTTCATAGCAGTTGCGGCTTTTGACCTGAGTTTTATTGCTGAGCTCATAACTGTGTGTAGTCGTTTATTGCAATGGAAGTGTACGACCACGAGTTTTATATTCTCCTCGATAAGACATGAATCTACTGTGTTCGTTTTTTCTTACAGCCGAACAAAGAATATAATTATAACCAAACCAAACACCCCTCGTCAGTAAATAGTGCATGGGTCGCAAAAAATAAAAACACTTCTATTGATTCCAATCGAAACATTTAAAAAAGTCCTTCAGGCCGCAAAGCACACGCACTGCATCAAATTTCTACATTACGCCATTTACTAGAGAATATTAGTTGATTACTGTTTGGTGATTATCACAGCATTAAGTTACCAGGAGCCAGCCGACAGAATGTTTATATACATTTGAAATACATTTTTAAAGACTGCTTTTTCCATGTCAACGTAGCTAAGCACAGCAGTAGCTGTTTGCATTATTATTAAAAATCACGAATGTGTCAACAAACTGTACGCTGTTATTTTATACTTACAGTTTGGATTCATGCAGCTGTTGCGAAAATTACCTAACAAAATTTAACAGTAACTTGACCGCTACAGCAACTGCGGTTCCCGTACTTACAGTTCGCGCCAGTGACGCTGGTGCAGCCAAGCTTTTTGGAAGTTTTCTTCATTTTGTGTCTAGAATGTGGCGTGGGATTCGGTCAGCAGTCGGCAGCTCGCTTTTCATGAATCCATGGCGCGGCCCTAACTTTCTTCCCGAAGATTTTATGTATGCTTCTCTTCAATAAAGGGACAGTGAAGCTGCTGCGGTATTTTTTGTGTTACGGAGAAGATGAATAGGACTGTTATAACGTACGGTGTTCTTGGGGCCTTTCCGTAAGCCCAATACCGAGCGAGAAATACGAACTTTCCCGCGATGTCCAATAGCTTTCAATGTGTGTTACGTTTCTTGGAAAAAGTGAGGCTGAAATTTGCAACTACCACAGCAAGCCGAGTTTCATTTACTTGTCATTAATTACCATGAAGGTTTAAGAATGAGAAATTACCGTCGCCTGTAAATAAACGTGGCAAACGAAAGGGGTGTACATAGACGGCGATGATGGGTGCAGTCTGTGTTAATTTTACCCAACCGGCCGAAACGGTTAGTGACTAGTGAGAGTTACTGTTAATTATTATTAGTGACTCCCGATAGTCTGTAAGCCCACGCAGCGCGGTCGGGTGGGTAAAATCAACACAGAGTGTCCAACCGCCGCCATTATGCAACAGTATTTAGACCATTTGCCAAGGCGGATATTTGCCTCCTCGCGTCTTCTTCTCACAATCCTGCATTTTCCGCCTATACATTTCAACGCGCCGATTTTTGAGGCACGCGCGGCGCGGTGGGAACTCAATCTCATAATAAAAGCCGGCTACGTGTTATCTGCATTAAATACACAAGTGATAGTATTACCCACCATAGATGCTACGACAAATGTTCTCCCTTCTAGGTCGTACTTTCACCATTAAAGCGTGTATTTACACCCTGCGATAATTCCTGCCATTCGTTTTACCTTCAGGCTATCTACAACACGTAAATGAAGCTTGACTTCTGGTTCTAAGTGCTAAGATCAGTATCAGTACTTCCAAGTTATCCATAATAAATTGAGGGCTAGTGGTCATTGCGGGGAAGTTGGTTTTCCCCGCTTGGTGTTCTTCTTACGAAAGCACACCAAGAAATTCTGCTATCCGAGTCCCATTTACCTTCTGTGTAACACAATAAACCGTACAGCAACTCCCACCCTCCCTTTCCCGTAGAGGAGCTGCGTAATTTCTCCCCCCAGTAGATAGGTGATAAGCGGGCTGCGTAGCATTGAGAAAATACCAGAGCAAACGGTAGATACGAGATAAACCAGACTGGCAAAAGGCATCTACATGCCGGCACCCGTGAAGCTAAACAAGACTCACCGGTACCGCGTTTCATGCTCGGGCAAATTTCTTTGGCCATTTGTGCCTTATTCGTAATATCTAGTTCTAACCGTACCACAGGTTAAAAGGACAATGCAAATCTTGTTAATATCGCTGCTTTTGTTAATAACTTGCACATAACTATTTTTACAGTGAGTAAGTGGAAATAAACTAGGCAATTTTTAGAAATGCTTGTAATATAAGTGCTACTTTTTTCGCCTCTTTCTTAGTGCTCTACAGTGTTTCCGTTTATTCAAGGGAAGTAGTTGTGTGCGTCGAAGACAGGGTGCCTTCTAATGGTAGTATCGAAGATGTGGGGTTTCACTTGGTTTGTGCACATATTGCCTTGTGTTGTTAGGTTGTCTTATTTTGAATGTCCAGGGTTCTTGAAACTTTCGCAAACAGAAGAAGTTGAGGCATTGTGCTCGGGCGCAACGCGTTGCCCTCTTTTTCCAGGGGTCAACGTGTTTGCAGAGGTCCAAGGGACGTTCTGGTGTTTCCCGAGCGCCTTTGTGTACGCCTACGCCCAGGGCCATCCTGTGTGACAGGGTAAAAGCCCTGTCACAAAGGATGGCCCTGGGCGTAGGCGTCGTATTTCTGCGTGAGAGCTGGCGACACAAGGCTGGAATCGGAAGGATCGGAAGGCGCGTGCGTGCTGGGACGTGTGGCATCGGAGGGTACGTGTGTGCAGGTAATTTCCCTTGCTTGCACGCCGCGTACCAGCCGCTGTTGGGTCTACACCAGCGCATCACTCTGACTGTTCCTCTTTTTCGCATCCCTGGACACGTTCATGATCGAACATTGCCCAAACGTTTTGGTGGGTGATTTGAATTGTGTACGCACAGCAGGAGGCCATCTCGTAACGTCATGTGGAACGTGCACATCACGCGTCACCATAGAGGGCACCACGTATCCTGCTGCGTTTGTCATTCTACCTGACTTCTCTCGAGGCGTAATTCTCGGAAGGGACTTTTTGACGGACAACGGCGCCATAATTGATGTGCAGACCAAGTTGATAACTTCTTCCCCTGATCACTCCACGACGCCGCCACCGAACCCCTCTCAACATATTGCTCTAAGT
Source organism: Haemaphysalis longicornis (assembly GCF_048455015.1). Taxonomy (NCBI): domain Eukaryota; kingdom Metazoa; phylum Arthropoda; class Arachnida; order Ixodida; family Ixodidae; genus Haemaphysalis; species Haemaphysalis longicornis. The sequence goes on along the minus strand of NW_027526445.1, from coordinate 25,313,588 downwards.
ATCGCCGACGATCACGTCACCCTGCCACCCTGCGCCAGCTTCATTATGGCCGTCTACTGCGAGGATGCTGCTCCTGACATCGACGCTATCGTAGAGAGGGTCCAAAGGTTGCTTCTAAACTGCCGTGTCTCCATCGCAAGAGGCATTGCGCGCTTTAAGGAACGTAAATCCCACGTTTTGGTCACCAATTCCACCAAGGAGTACCAGCATCCAAACAAGGGCGCTGCCATTACGTTCCTCGAAGAAACGCCAGCAGCTAGGCAAGAGATCGCGGTCGCGGACATTTTGAACACGCACCCGCAGATGCTTCCAAGCTGCTGCAAACAAGCTGCCACATACTCCAAGCTGCCGCATCCTCGTCCAAAAGCAAAGCGATTGCGAAAAGGTAATCGCCTATGCCAGCCGTGGTCTGTCGAAGGAGGAGAAACAAATTACACCATTTTCCCGTGGGGAACCATTAGGAGGATGCGAAGCATTATAGCGGTTACGCGTAGGTTTCATTGTGTTGCCGTTACGTTGTTTCATTTACCGGAGGATGAATGGGAACGTACTGTGAACCACCATGTAGAGACCGAGAAAGGTAGAGAAATGTAGAGACAGCGAAGAGACCGAGACCAGCGTTACCTGATCGAACACATCCTGGTTCTCGTCTTCCTTTTTTGCGTGCTCACGCTCCCACCCCGCTGCCCGCCCTGTTCGTCCTCTTCTCTGTCTGAGCTGCAAGGTGCGTGGTGATTCCCGCCAAAGCTTGCCCTCAGGAAATTCAGCATCCTCCTCTAAAGTTTTCAGTTCGTCATTTCGGTTGACGCTCAGCTTCACCTGCCTTCGTTATACCAGTAGCTTCTTGACGTACTTTGAATGAGACTAGGACATAAGACGCGTTCGTAGCACTTGCTGATGTCTATGTTTTGTAGCGCAGTGGGAAGAGCGCCCCGTACCTCCCGTTGTGGCCAGAGAGTCGTGGGATCGAAACAGGGCGCCGAAAACTATTTCTTTTTTTTATAGTGTAGGGGGAGAGGCGGGGACGGACGGACGGCGGACGACGCAGCCGACATCAAGAGGTGCTTCGCATCTAAAACTACTCTGCGTCGGAGAAAGATTACCTGTCTCTTATATAGGCGGTTTCAAAATTTCGCCTATACGTGTATGGAAGACCATTCAAGTTTGTGACAGACCACCATGCGCTGTGTTGGCTCGCCAATTTGAAGGACCCCTCTGGCCCTGTTGGGCGGTGGAGCTTGTGCCTGCAGGAGATGGACGTTACAGTCGTCTATAAATTCGGCACGAAACACTCCGATGCCGACTGCCTGTCCCGCGCCCCCGTCGACCCACCACCCCAAGACTGATGAAGACAGCGCGTTCTTCGTAATTGTGACAGACAATGACCTAGCCGCCCAGCAGCGGGTCGACCCTAACTTACGCGTAATATTCGACTACCGCGAGATATTCAACGTCGCCGTTCCTAGGACTTTCAAACGCAACTTACCTGCATTCACCCCAAGAAACTTCGTCCTCGTGAAGAAGAATTTCATCCCCGGAACCTGAATGAATTACCTTCTTGTCATACCCGCAGACCTTCGTTACGAAATATTGAAAGCGTGCCACGACGACCCGTCTTCCTGACATCTCGGCACAGCTCGCACTATTAAAAAAATCAAGGCGAGGTACTACTGGCCCGGCCTTACCTCTGACGTCACCCACTACGTCCGGAGCTGCCGTGACTGCCAGCGACGAAAAACGCTGCCGACGAGACCCGCCGGACTTCTGCGGCCGATCGCCGTCCCAGCGAAGCCTTTCCAGAAGATAAGAATGGACCTTTTAGGCCCATTTTCTACGTCACGATCTGAGAACAAGTGGATTGTCGTAGCGACAGACTACATGACGCGCTACGCAGAGGCCACTTCTCTTCCGAGAGGGACTGCCCAAGAAGTCGCAAGGTTCTTTATAATTCGAGTTGTGCTGCGACATGGAGCCCGTGAAGTTCTAATCACGGAACGCGGAACGGCCTTTAGTGCTGAGCTGATGCAAGGAATTTTACGCTACAGCAACACGGATCAAAGAAGTAGGACGGCCTACCACTCCCAAGCAAACGGACTAGCGGAACGTTTGAAAAAGACGATTGCGGATATGCTGTCCATGTACGTCAATGTTGAACATAAAACGTAGGACAAAGTGCTCCCATATGTTACGTTTGCGTACAACACGGGTATGAAAGAAAGTGCACAGATTACACCGTTCGAGATTGTCTACGGAAGACGGCCGACTACGATGCTTCACGCCATCCTTCCGCATGGAGAAGACGACGACCTCAACCCCAACGTTCAAGGATACCTTCAGCGTGCGGAGGAGGCCCGCCAGACCGCTCGAGTTCGTACAAAGGAACCAGCAGCTGCTGGATGCCGGCCGCTACAACCTCCGAAGCTACAACCTCAGGGGAGCACATGTTCGCTCCAATAAACCTGTTTTCTTTCAAAACAACTGCGTCGTCTTTGCCCTCGTGACAATATATTAAAAAAAACTGGATCTTTGTGCCACGTAGGCCACACATTTTAATGGAAAGTGTTCAACGGTTTTTACTGAAGAACAGTTACCATAGAAATTTTAATTTGCAATGTACTTTTTGTATCGCACCTAAATTACTGTTTGTTTGTTTTGGGGTACCACCAGAGAAACAAATTTAAAAAAAAAAACATAGTGCTTCAGAAGAAAGCCGTACGCTATACTGCACGCGGAGACTACCCTGCTCATACAGGATTTATCCTATGTACGCATAAGTTGCTCATGTCAGTTATTTATACTATGTACGAATATTATTTACCCTTAAAATATAAGCAATGTATCCGACACAACCTAGTTTTCCTGAAATACCTTTTCTCAGACAAAATCTCTCATAACATTGATTGCGCAAAAAAGAACTTTGTCACATTCTATCCTTTCGTACAATGTATGGAAAACAAATTATCCGGCACACCCTGCACTCTCTTTTGAATAGATTGTTGTCAAGGGGTGTAATTCCCCAAACATGTTTACTAGTTGAGCTTAGAAGCGCATTCTCTATGTAATCTTCTCATTTGTAATGTTGTGTTTACATATTTTCCTTTCTATCTCTCCCATTAATCACGCCTACTTTCAGCGTTTTTCCTGTTAATTTTATGCTGTGTTGTTCCTGCTTAGTTTTTGTGCTTTTTTATGCTTAGGTCCTAAACTCATCTGAGATTGTGTTGTTCTTGTAAAATTCGCGATAATAATGTCATGTACGCTTTGTGCGTTTTCGCTACATGCCGTGTACACGGGGGCTAGGGCGTGCTTCAAGTGATTTTGTTTTCACTTTTTGCCTGGGTCTACCAGCATCGTTATTTTTGGCGATTTAAATAGAACTCACTATGATTTTGACTTCTAGCGCGTGCTGCGGAATTTATTCAGTAATGGGCACCTCACGTGTTACGCACTGCGCGGCCCCTAACATTCACCCCGAAATCTTACGGAGGCTTCTCTTTGGAAAAGGTAGAGTGGGAGTTGCTGTGCTGTTTTCTGTTAGATAAGGAAGAGCTGGAAATGACTCGGATCGGGAATTTTTATGTGTTTTTCTGTCAGCCCAATTATGTGCGAAGAAAGCCAACTCTACCAAGTTTTCCAGTAGTTATCAATCTAATGTAGATATCTTGAAAGAAGTCATACTGGTGTTTGACCCTGCAACCACTAACCGGGGTTCCTTTATTTTGATCAGTAACCCTGGAAGTAAAAAGAGTTACAATGATTATTGTCGGTTGTAAATACATGAGAACGAACGGGGGGCGTATACTTACGAATAACTTGTAATTCGTGTTTATAGATGCGATCCACAAACAAATCATACGACGTTTTACTGCAGGACTGACGAACTAGCTGCAATATCATTTATCGTCGCAAGTTCACCGCTGTGGTTTCGGGCCGTTGCGGCCGCTTTTCTGATGGAGGCTGAACGAAAGCAAAATCGTCCGTCTGTACGAAATTCTGGAGCACGTTAAAGATCCACAGGCGGTCAAAATCCGTCCGGAGACCTCAACTACGGCGCGCCTCCTCGGCGGCGTTGCTTCGACGCGTTATCCCTACAATTCACATTTATCGCCGCCGATATTTGTGATAAAACTATAACTCGTGTATTTATTGACGATAACACTTAGTTGGCTTTTAACAACGAAGTTGTTTTTATGCTTGAGTTTCAACAGTTCCGCGCGTCGCTCAAAAATCGGCGCATCAAACTGGCTAGGCGAAAATGCTGCGCCGAGAAGTGTGAATGGAAGACGCGAGCAGGCGAAAATCCCATGAGGTGGGGGGAGAGAGTGCACGGCGTGGTGCAGATGTTCTGGAGGGAAGCCGAGTCGGCCGGGGTGGAACCCTCGGTGCATCAAAGTGGAGAGGAGTAGCATGCTAGGCCAAGCAGAGTCAGGGGAAGTGGCGAGGAGGTAATGAGCCCACGGTCAGGTGTGGGGAGTTTTTGGTCATGGCGAAGATTGTAGAGTGGGGAAGCGCACGTCGTACATTCGCGGCGCCTGGTTATGACGCAATTTTAGATGTGCAGTTGTTATACTTGTTGTATGATACCATATGCACCAGATGGCATATAAGTGTCGGATCTACCGATAAGATGGGTAGTCCTAAGAAAATGCTCTGTCCCGGAGAAGAAGGGGAGCGCCAGCGAAGGAACCGGGAAGCCGATCATGAGCGTGTCAAGCGGTGTCACATTAGGCTATAGAAAAAGCTAAGTGAAAGTTAGGAAAGACCTTCAGCTCCGCGCTATTCCCAGTCTTCGCATTTTATTTTTGCAGGTGGCTTCAATATTTTTCTAAACCATTCCAAAAGAATCGTGAAGGTACCATGAGAAGGGCAGCCCAACGTTTGTCTACACTAATAAAAGTGTAGGCCTTCCAAGTTTTATCAGCTCGTTAGGAAAACGCATGATAACGGCGAAAAACAAACTGCAGGACTTTGTTACATGCACTCGTTTGAACTGTGCCTTAGTCAATCGCGTTTCGTGTCTAGCACTTGCTTGACTTCGCTTCCCACCACGTTCTTAGCGTGGATTGGGGGCGAAGTTTGGGTTCAAGTAAGCGTTTACAAATCTCCACCTCGGGTAGGTATTCGAGTGGCGCTCTTGCTTCGGAGCTAAAGGAAAGGGCAGCGTTTGTGCACTAGCGTTCAGAACATTCGTGCTCACAGACTACCTTTGGACACTGTCAGCAATGAAGCGCCATAGTAGTTTTACGATAGAACCCATTTTTGGCGCGTCGGTATTCATTTACTGTAGGTAAAACTACGCAAGCTACCGCTTGTGGGCTGATATTAAAGGACACTGCTACTGCATTCCATTGGCTAATGCAGCTGTTACGCGTCAACGGACGAAGCAGCATAGCGGCATCAGTATTTGAAAGCGGAAGCAAGGTTGATGCTTCGCCTGCCAGGTCGCAGCTCCAAATTGGTTTTGAAGGCTGCCGCAACAGCAGAGCTGGTGGTCCCTCTTCCTTCTTTTGAGACCCGGCTGTTGAGGCTTACATGTATTTGCGAACTTGCCGCTGAAATTTCTGCATGAATCTCAGGCCCAGATTGTTTTGTCCGCAGGCTTTCCCGTCTCTCCCAAAGTGCACCGCGTTACAACGTGCCTGAACCACTGGTAACTGGCTTCGCGATCTCCACGTCTGTAGCAGGAACTCGAGGTCTATGGGCTCCACTTCAGGCGCAAACGCAAACCAGCTGGGGAGAAGTGCACACAAGATATCACTCCACTAATACTGTGCAGATTATTCGCTCTGTGCATCACGTCTATCCACTAAAAATCTTTATAACATTGCAAAATTTTACGAGCTCCAATAAAAAAAGGGCCGTGAATCACACTTTTTGAGTGGGAGCTTCGGTCCCGTCAAGTATTGCTTCCTTTAAAGTATGAAAGCATAAAGTGTGCTCATTTTACCGAAATGGCGCAACCGGCCTTTACGTGTGTAGTAATTAATCACTCTCATAATGGCCTACGGTGCGGAGAGTGAAATTAACGTAAGAAATTTGAAGATGAATAGCGCGAAAAAGGGAACTGTATAAGAATCTAACACAGGATCCGTATTACTAGTCACCTCACATCCCGAACGACACTTTGGCTCATTAGCTTTGCTTGAATAGAGCTGGATCTAGTAAATAGGGTGTGGCCTAAGAATTCAAAGAAGCATCGAGTAGCTCTACACAGAGACTGACGCATACTGGCTGGGATTTTGAATTGTGCGTTGCAAGGCATAACGTTAATGTAGGCAAATAATACTCCTGAGCATCGGCATAAAAACACCGAATAATTTGGATTAGCTGGCATTTGCTACAAGGCAGGGCGTATTCAATAGTGCGTGTACTGAATTGAAATAACGTGATAATTCTTAGGCGTTTTCGATAAAAAGTTCCAAGCTGTTAGGCAACGCCTGTGCACGCGCACTGATTGTGACGCGTTCCACAGAACGTACATCCTATTCCTTAAGGCAAGACTTCTAAAGGGTCAATAAGGACAAAATATAAGTTTGGTTCAATTAATATAGTGCTTTCCTCCGGTAACAACGGAACTCTAGTTATAGCAAACGTAGAACAAGTAATGTAGATACTAACCAAAACGTGAGATGCAGTGGCGACTCCCTAGCGACTTTCCGGCAACTTTTGTATTACGCCACATGTTCTTCTTTGTGTGATAGTGGGCCGCCACACTAACCCATCGCTATGACACATGACAAAACGATTGTAGTGATACCTCTCGGTCAATTTGATCAAATTACTTGAATGATAATGTATTTCTAGAACACTGAAAGTTCGATTTTTAATGCTGACCCATATGACGTCACTGTAGCACCAGCCAACAGTAACAGGCCACCCTGCTGCGACGTGCATAGCTCGACAGCTTCTGAGTGTCCGCTGGAAACGTCATCGTCGCCAGAGGCACAGCCTTGGAAAGTCGTTCCGTTCCCGCAATTACCCCGCAGATGAATGCAGGCAGTGGGAGTATACAGCAAAGGGGGTGCCGAGGGAGGCAGAGAAATAAAAATGAATAAACTCCTTCCTTCTAAAAACAGAGGTGCACGCGAAGCGTGACCTGAGAGGACACCAAAACGACTAAATTCCAAACGCAGTGATTGAAAAATGAAAACGAACACGCTTCTGCTCAAACCAAAGCGCAATGACCGAAATTGAAACGCAAAACCGAAAACGAACACCTTATGTTGGTGATCTTTATGCGAACGCAAATGTTTGCTTGAAATTATTGTAGATAATTCCTTTGTGGCTGCCACTCTTACGCACCAGGAAACACTCCCGGCCCACCCATATCATGACTGCAGGTGAAGTGTTCGACGAAAGCAAGCGACCGTAACTCCGATGTGGCAGGATGCAAGGGACAAGGCTGATGGGCTACCATTGTAGAGTAATATTGGGCGACACTTTCGCGAGTGCATCTGTGCCGGCTACAGACGGGGAGCTCCAACCAACCTGCAAGCTCCAAACAGGGGCAGAGTTCACACGTTATCCCTGGCAAGTTTCTCTAGTGGACTGGGTACTTGTAAAACACTTCAAGGAGAATATCTTCATTCTTACTATCATCATTGTCATTTCAGTGCATCGATAAACCTGGCTTTGGCTGAAGGCGTTTCTTTCTACGCCACCGACAACGGCACACGTCAGCCCACACAAAGTTCTTAAAATATATTCCCCATCGTACTTCTTACAGTACAATACAACACATACCCCGTCATACTGTTTCAAAATATGTGCAATGGAATTCCAAGCAACAAAGCGTAAATGATTATACCTTTCAGTCAAATTGCTAAATCATAATAAGAAAAAGTAACCTACCGCAACTTCATCGAGAAACTCAAGTAAATACCTCAGAACAGATACGCCTGTACCAGATATTTCTTTATTGTTGACACTATAGTGTTGTAGGTGGAGCTCCCTGTGGGCCAGTCGGGCGAGAATTCAAAGATATTCATTGTCATATAGATGTCCTCTCCGTATAAGTAGAAGACTTATACGGAGAATAAGTATGGCCGATAATGTAATAGGCGTTGTAATTCTCGCCCTCGTCTTCTTCTGTCGGTGGGCCGCCATTAAATAAAGCATTACTCGCCATTGCTCTCCAAATCATCGACCGGCAAAATGGCAATGAAAGTAAAAAAATGAACGTTAATAACAAATGGAAGAGAAATCATGTATGCCAGAGTCAACGTTACATGGAACTTTCAAGTGCGACGTGAAAAAGGAGGGGTGCTGCTCTGCTCCTCTCAGTAAAAGTTTCCGCAAATTGGAGGGCGTAAATATGACCAAGCCTTATTTCCCGACCTAAGTTATGTGATCATCTTCAAATTGCTGTCTTCTAAAGGAAGTGTTAGCAAACAAGAATGATACGTATACGAGCACTCTAACAGCAACCTGAAGGGCTTCATCTCCTAGAAAGCGCTCTATTTCTTAGCTACAAATGTCTCGCCCAGTCATTTTAATTGGATGCCAAATATGACGACAAAACTAGGGTTAAATACTTGCCGAAGACGTGTGCGCACGAAATCCGCAACAAACGTTCAGAAGGCCGCAACATGTGCCTGCGGATATTTCCTACTCTATCGCCCCCACACGTTTTCTTCGAATTCTGTTGTAAAATACGAGGCATTATGCGTCGACAATGATAAAAGATCTGCACAAATGTACCTTGGGGTGACTCATTTTTGTTCTTTCCTTATTCAAAGTAGCTAGACGTAGACCGACATTTATTCTATGACGTGGTACCCAAGTCCTTTTGAAGACGTGAACATGGATGTATGTGTTCGCATGAGCGCAGATGCACGTTTTACGTAAGCGATAAATGGCGCTTTCTTTATTTTAAAAAATGGCATTACATCGCTTTCGATCTAAAGGTTTTGTTTTAAACTTGCCACTCAGGAAATAAATGGGATACAAGAATATTGAGAATAAATAATTTTTTTATGATATCCACATGCCCCGCCTTGTAGGGGAAAAGCTTGGAGAGGAGATTCGGTAATGTCATAAGAATACCTCAATCGAAATCTCAATGAAAACAAAGAAATCGCAAGTATTGTTCATTAGAAAAGCGGTGGGTATACAAACGCTTTTATGCAACATAAAAAATCTGCCGAAAAGAAGCCTATACGCGACAAGAACAAGTCAAAGTCTGCATAGAACTGTGCATTTACACTCCATGAGCTGAAGATTGCTCTTACCACTTGTAAACCTTAAGCTCCAGGTGCATACAACATTACATACACTATGATTCAACACCTACACGCAGACACCGTTGAGACACTCCTGCACCTATACAACCAATTATGGCTATCCGGGCACCTTCAAAGGCTTTGGAGGGAGGCCATAGTTGTTGCTTTTCCGAAGGAAGGGGAGGACCCTTCTTCTCCCGAAAGCTATAGACCTATTGCCCTGACAAGCTGCCTGTGCAAGCTCATCGAGAGGATGATTAACTGGAGTCTCATGTACGTGCTTGAGTAGAATGGTCTTCTCGAGAGCTGCCAGGCAGGCTTCCGGGCAGGGCGATCCACAAATGATCAGCTTGTTGCATAAGAATGATACTGTGATGTAATACAGGCTCTTCTAACGATCCCCAGAGCCTCTTCTGACGATAACGACCTGCCCACGTTCGAGGAAGTTCCGACGGTGCGTCGAAGACGCTCCAGCCAATCTGCAACAGTCTCACGTGTTGGATGAGCTGTTCGGGAGGGTGCAGGTTGGCTGGAGCGTCTTCGGCGCGCCGGCGGAACTTCCTCGAACGTGGGCACGTCGTGGGGCGCTGGTTCGTGCTGTCGCTCCCTGGCCGTTGCTTTCTAGGCCGTCGCAGGGGAACCACGGTCACGCACCCTGTACTGGAACAGCGGCGTCCGGTCCGCAGGCTGCCCTCTTGCTCACGATCACCGCGGAGCAATCCGGAACACACCGTCCCCTTCGCCGGAATCCACTAGCCCCCCTTCTTCATCTTCCTCGTGCCACATAGCCCCACCATAGAGACTGGCTGTCTTCTCTGACGAATTGGTCTTCATAAACGCAATGTTACCGCTACTTCCTCACATGTCTCCAACTTTAGAAAGTTGTTGGCGTAGACACACACTTTCACACCATCACTACTCCACCAGGAAGAAATACGCACTGGTGGGAAAATAACACGCGCGGATGTTCTCACTCTTCTGAGGAAATCGGCATTATGTTGTTACTATGCTTAATGCACTGCAGATTGGATCAGTGTCCTAACAATATTAGTAGGCACTCTTGCTGAAGGGCGGCTCCTACATTCTTGTCGAATGCGTCCGTCCGTAAGACACCGCTGTAGCACAAATAGGCGTCTTCGACAAAGGCACTACACCAACTTCATTGTTTGGAGCATTCCGCTTGCAAACATTGCAAGATCTGACGAATGTCTTAATGTCGCTGTAGATATTAGGCCAGTAGAATTCGTGAAGAGTAGTTTCTGTTTTCTTCCGAATGTCTTTGTAGCAGAGTCTAATGTTTTTGTGGGCTCTCTGGAGCACAGAGTCTCGGAATTGTTTTGGAATTACCAGTTGTTTGTACTGTTGACCCGATGAGAGGTGGCATTGTCGGTACAGCAAGCCGTCCTCTTTGACAAACAGGTAGGTGTTGCCTCTTCGAGATGTGACTTCCTTTCCTTCCCTTTTAAAGCAACTACGCAGAGTTCTGTCTGCACATTGCTTTCTTTTCATCTCCTCTGTTGTCACGTCAGCGATTGTGAAGCTCTTTGTTAAGTTATCGGCCTTGACAACGGAGACTACTTCGGGTGGTTTGTTGTCTCTGGTGTCGCTGTGCTTACTGAGGTGCGCACGTAACTTCTTAATCTGGTCTGCTTGCTGTGCTCTTTGCGTGAAGTTCGGATCAGCATCGCATGGATCTCTCGCGCCGGGGATGTTACCCAGGACCAAGTCATAAATTGGGTCAGTCATGCACTTCGCCAGGACGTGGACTGAAAAGTAGGGCGTATGGATCTTGATATACGCCTCTGGGATGCGCTGTGTAGTCTTGTCCAGGAACAACACGGTGGTGGCGGTGGTGACAGCATAGCGACTCCCACTCTCCCTTTTCTGAAGAGAAGCTACGTAACAATTTTGGGGGGAAAGTTAGAGGCCCCGCATTGGATATATAATAAGCGGACTGCTAATCACTGAGTAATTGCAAGAGTACACGCTAGTCACGAGATAAACTGGACTAGCAAGAGGCTTCTGCGTTCCGGAGCCGGCGACGCGAAACAAGACTCCCGGTTGCACGCTAGATGTATCGGTTAAATTTCTTTTCCCTTTTTATGCAATATCTTTAACAGCTAGTTTTATCCATGCTACAAGGTAAAAGAACACTGCAAATCTTTTTAGTGTCGCCGCTGTTGTTTATAACTTTTACATAGCTTTTTTAGAGTGATCCACATGGAAAAAAATTAGGCAATTTTTTGGAAATGGCTGTATAGGTACAACTTTATTTGCACTCTATACTAAACGTAGCTTATTCAGTGCTTCAGTTGTTTCAATGCAAAATAGTTGTGTGTTTCGAAGTCGGTGTGCTGTGTAACTTAGTGCTGAAGAGGGTTGGTTAGCGTATTTTGTGCACTCATTACATTTACGTTGGTACGTTTTCATGCTTTGAATGTCCAGGGCTTTCGAGACTTGGGCAAAAAGAGGAAGGTGATGCACTACGAACGTGCGCAACACGTTGACCTCTTTTCGCATGGGTCCACGCGACTTTCTCCACGCGACGTCCACGCGATGTGACGTTGCAGTACACGCGACGTTCTTGTGTTTCGTGAGCTCTTTTGTTTGCAAGACTCTTTTACCCTTTCGGGCAGGATGGCCCTGGCTGTACGCGCCGTATTCCGCCGCGAGACCTGATGGCGCAAGGCTAATTGCACCCGTGGGATTGGAGGGCGCGTGCGTGCAGTTGATTTTTTCAAGCTTGCACTCCCCGTACTAGCTTATGTTGTGTACGCTCCTGCGAAGCACTCTGACTCTTCCTCTTTTTCGCATCCTTCGACACGTTCATGCTCGAACGTTGCCTAAAATTTTTGGTGGGCGATTTGAATTGGGTTACTGACCGTGAGTGTGACATACAGCGACGCAGGCAAGGTCAACCCTATAGCGCTGCGAAGGAGTTGAAGGATCTGATCGGTCAACTCCACCTCGGATACCTGAATGCAGTTTCACGGTTGCAGTTTTGGTGGTACTTGGGAAGGGGTACAATGTGGCAGACGGCTAGATAAGTGGCACTTATTACCCGAGCTGAGCTGCTACTTGCAATGCTGTGACCTCCTCTCCTTCCGGGCTCGGCTCGTCGCGTGTCTGATCACCAGCCTGTATTAGAGACGCTTACCCTTGGCAACTGTACGCTCCGTCACCACATGTGGCGAATTGGCGAGCGTCTGCTAACCGACAGGGACAGTTCAGCATCACTGAATAATTATTCGACAGATCTGTATGAGTTATGTTCTCTACCTGGGATGACTTGAAAAACACTGTTGCGTGATTTTTGTAATGGAGGGTCGTGAGCGCAAGGGCGGCGACCCTTAACGAGACATTGTGGAGCCTTCTCATCGTACAGAGATGGGCACCTTAACCTTCGTGATGCGGGACTATGTGAAACTGCTGTTGACAATTGTTCGCAGCTATCTCCCGAGAAATGATGCCATCAAATCTCTCCTAGAGGATAATAGCACCGACATTGCCATACTAACCGAGTCATGGCGGACAGCCGACATACAGGACCAAGAGCTGGTCCAAAATATTTCGGCGTACACAATTCACAGGCTCGACAGGGTGGCATGGAGTGGAGGAGGTGTGACCATCCTCATCAAAAATAACTTTCCGTCATATCTGGTGCCCTCCTCGTACAATCCGAAAATTGCCTGTGCAGTTGTTCCACTCTGTGCCAGTACAAAAATACTCATCGTCTGCTATCGCGCTCCAAATAGCGACAACTCGTTTAATTCCGAACTACAAAACGTTGCTTCTTTACTTAACATCTCGCTTCCCACGGGCCAATCTGATAGTAACCGGCGATTTCAACTTTCCCGATATCAACTAGAACAACATAACTGCGCAATCCCGACATTCTAAAGATTCCACACGTGATTCTTACATTCAACATTATTCAAACAGTCAACACACAAACCCGAGACAACAATATTCTACATCGTGTTCTTGTTTCCAATTCCGAACTAAAGAAGCCCCCAATATGCGTATCAGGTCTGAGTGACCACTCTGCAGTATAATTCAATCTCTGGATTTCCATTCCATGTGCCCAAGCGTCCTTCAAATACATACGCGACTAAAATAAAGCTGACTATACCGCAATCAACTTCGAGCTTCAATCCTTCATCCAGCTCTTGCAGCTGAATGGCTCTCCAAGAACAGTAGACAAAAACTCGATGCTCTTCAAGAATAATCCCCCATCGTTGATCGAGGCACACGTGCCCCTGGTCAAAATTTGTTGTGACGCTAACAACCCGTGGTTTACAACTCCCTCAGGAAACTGCTACAGAAAACAACGACAGTTTCGAGCAGCCTAACCATTGCAACTACCTTCAAAATGGGAAAAATATCTCGAGTGCCAACGCGAATACATTGATCAGGTAAACCAACCTAAGAAGACGTTTTACCACCATGACCTACAAAAAATTGTCGAAACCAACCCCCAAACTTTTGGAAAATTCTACAAGCAAAAAGCAACTCTACTCAACACGCTTTCCTTTCCTACTCAGATGGCTCACGTGTTCCACTTGATCAGCCTGACGACGTCATGAACCAGTATATTTCGTCCGTTTTTACCCGCGAACACGACCCCGATAGTTCCGTCCCTTCCAGCTATAGTTTTTCTCAAATGCCTCCCGTCACCGTTTCTGACGAAGGCATAATGAAGTTAATCGATAGTTTACAGGTATCAAGTGCTTCAGGATGGGATAACCGAACCATAGAGATAATCAAAGCCACCAAAATAACCTAACAATATTTTGCACATAATCTTTGCCCAATCGATAGCTACCAGTGCACTTCCAAACGACTGTGCACTTAACAGAATAGTTCCGGTTTACAAATCAGGCAACCACTGCGGTCCTTGCAACTTCTGCCCTATTTCGCTAACATGCATCGCGTGCAAATTACTAGAACCCAATATATTCCCAAATTGCGTGTAACCTTGACAGCAACAAATTCTTCTTTCCAAAAAACACCGATTCCGGCACGGGCTTTCATGCGAAATTAAACTTTTTGAGTTCACTACCCACCTTGACCGTATCCTTGACTCTTCAGTTCAAACTCACGTCAATTACGTGGAATGTTCTAAAGCTTTCTATCTCGTTTCTCATCAATGCCTACTAGCAAAACGTTCTAGCCTTAACATTCACTACTTCGTACTATCGTGAATTCGCTCTTTTATTACTAACCGCTACCAGTTCACTGTAATCGAATCCCACCACTCAGCCTTAACCAAAGTTATCTCCTGAGTTCCTCATGGCTCGGTACAGCTCTCCTAGTCTTGTTAAGTTTCATAAACGACTTGCCTAACAGAATTTCGTCGTCCATTCACCTCTTCGCGGATGACTGCTTTCTGTACCACCAGATTGAATAGAACAGCGATAAAGAACTACTTCAACATGACTTTAAATACATAGAATGGTGCTTCTAAAAACATTCAATGAAGCTAAACATTGCTAAGTGCAAACTCATGCAAATTACACAAAAAGGTTCAAGTATAACCGATGCATTACGTTAAGCTTTTTCAAGCTCTCTTCAACAGAGTCATACCGTTATCTGGTAGTCGTCAGCACAAAAAAATTATCATAGCCCGAACGCATCGAAAAAGTTGCTGCTGATGCATCCAAATTCCTTGGCTTCATCAGAAGATCTCTTGTTTCATTTCCTTCATCTACCAGGCAACTCGCCTACGCAACGTTCGTCAGGAGCAAACTAGAATATGCATTATCCACCCGAAACTCTCACCTAGCGTACTTTCATCAACTCCCCCGAAACTGTGCAGAACTGCACCGCTCGCTTTATTGTTTCCTAATATACGCCTCACCATAGCATCAGCAACATCAAAGCACCCCTTGGAATCGCCGTACTGATACTTCGCCGCAAGATCTTTCGACTTTATCACTTCCATTCGCTGGTATTTGATTCCCCAGACGTCCAGACCACACTCCTGATTTGCCCAATCCGTCGGTCGCGACGCCTTTTTAACTCCCGCAGCCTTCAGCGCTTACATGGCATGACTAATTACTTCACCAAATCTTTCTTACCAGCTGCAATCGAGGCTTTGAATGCCCTACCCGATTCAATTGTAAATAAGCGCGATTCACAAAAACTCCGGCAGCAATTAACGAATTTTCTTCCGCCCCTAATCAGACTTATTCTCATTTGTTCTTTTTGCAATCGCTTTTAGAACCAACACTATGTACTAATTAACTGGAATGCTTATCGTAAAAGTTTATTTGCATAACAATTATCCCTTAACAAGTGGAAATATCCCATTTGTATTTTTCTGTGTCAATACCGCCTAAAATGTAAAAGTGTGCCTTTTGTGCTGCTATGCCTTCTCAATCAGGTGTGTTTTATAACCATGGTTTATGAGCTTCCGTGCTGATCTTGCCCCTTCCCCCTTATGTAATACCCCAAAAGGGGCCTTTGGGGAAAAAATAAATGAGGATGCTGATGCCGATTATTTCTTTTAGGGTCCTTACTCTCTTCTCCCCATCTCGGCGGAGTAGCATGTTTGCACAAATATGACGACAAACCTCTCTGCTTTCATCTATTAAAGAGCCGTCTCTATCTCTATGTACCTGATGAAGCAACTTGTTAAGGCCTGGTTATTAATTTAACTAGGCCACACCGAGTCCAACTTGTGTTGCCGTATAAAAGAAAGCTGGTACTTTCAGTAACATAATTTGCCTCATAGTACACTCCTAAGGAGTCCATTGCGTCGCATAGCATGAATATGTATCAAAAGTCTCACCGTTTTCTCAATTGGGCGCGCTGTGAGAAGGTGTGGGGACTGGACTCAAGCGCCCAAACAACCCCACCGAGTCTACAGGGCACAGGTGACGAAGGGTATGGCCGTCTAATGTGCGGCTCTCGCCGACCAGAGCGGCAAGAACGAGTCAGAGCCTTGAGCGAATCAAAAGAGAGACATATTGGAAGAGGCCAAACTCTGCACAAGAACGAGGACATGTAACGATCACGAGAGATAACCTAGAAGGAATACAAATGCGGGAAACAGTTCAAAAGTTCAAAATTAGACAAAATGATACTATCAGGAGCGTTAAGAAATAAATACTACGAAGTGGAGCAGTTACCTAAAACATTACGTCGTGTCCCCGTGGGGGAACTCTCAGGAGGATGCGAAGCAGCAGTATGGTTGGTTTGTGTGTAGAGTTGAAGTGAGTAGTGTGAGTAGAGTTGGTGTGTGGTGTTAGAGTAAAGAGACGCGTGGGTAGGGTGGTATGAATGTCTAATTAGGCAATGTAGGTAACGTGTAGTTGTGGTTGTTGTTCTCCCTTTAGTATGAGTGCTTTGTGGTCCGTGAAATGTGACGTCAGTGGTTGTTGCAGTAGAGGTTCCATCTTGACCTCACTGAAGACTTGGTCAATGCAGGTTCCCTGGATGGTTGTGGGTTGCCTGTGATCGTAGGAAATGCAGCGGAGAGAGTAGCGTGGCACCATTTGACTGCATTATCCAGTCCTTCTTCATGAGGTGTACATTGAAGTCACCTGCGAGTACGAACGGAACGGTCTCCTTGTATATCTTGTCGTATGTAACCGTGGGTTTATGGATGTACGTTTCAACGTTTCCACGCGACAGGTTGCGTGCAAGGTACATGGTCATGATGACGATGTCAGTGCCTGTGTGGAGCGCAATGGCTGCGTGTTTACTGTTGTGGCTTTGACTCGTTAGCGGTAGGTATAGATCCACTGCAGTGAGTGCTTAACGTATTTGCACACCTGAATGGAGGAGAGACGCGCATGCGCAGTGCTGTAGCGCGCAGCGCGTGTGCACACCTGCTTTATACGGCTGTTTATACGGCTGTGAGGAGGAGAATGGAGTAGAGACGCGCATCCGCAGTGGAGTGGCAATCCCTTTGACCCGTGGTTGTTTCGCATACCACTCAGGGTTCCCCTACGGGAAGATGGCCTAATTAAATTGAAGTGGGTGTCGGGGGTGTTAGAGTGTAGAGGCAATGAAGAGAGAGAGAGAGAGAGAGAGAGAGAAGACGTTGTACGTGGTATGAATTTGTCTTTATTTAGGCATTATCATCATCATGTTCAAGATAGGTGACGTCGAGCTGTGGTTGGCATTTCGCTTTGATTATGACCGCCTTATGGTCTGTGAAATCTAAAGTCAAGGGCTGTTGTAGTGGATGGACCTTAAAGTCGCTGAAGATCAGGTCGATGCACGTTTCCCGGATGGTTGTGGGCTGCTTGTAATCACGGCCCGCCAAGACTCTTCGACGCTCGGCGCTGTCGAAGACGATGAAACTTCGAAGGCGCGTGAAGCGTGCTCGTATTCGGCCGGCCCAGGAACACACTGGCAACATTGTCGCTCCAGGAGCCATAGAAGCGGAAGACACCACCGGGCGTTCAGCAAGCGGAGCATGCACAGTGCTGGTGTGGACAGCGCAACAACGACAACGACAAGGGAGGGACATAGCCCGACCATGAGATGCTTCGCATCTAAAAGAATACGAACAGTTCGATGCATATCAGAGAGAGAGTCCCACAATATTCGCCGACCGGGCCGAACGATGCACCACTGTCGGAGGCGATTCGGCTACCTGTGAAGCGTGGCTTCATCGTAGGCCAGGCCGTCCGAGACGATCACGATGATTCGAGGCCCGGGAGTACGTTGGAGTCCTCCAGGGCGCGGGTCGCCGATTGTGCGGTGCACAAACTGGCGGAAGCCAATACCGACGTCCAAACGTAAGTGATTTTCTTCGGTACGGATTCTCTTTTAATAACTGCGCCGGAGTGGAGAGAGAGGGCACAATGCAAAACGCACCCGCCGCCATCTGACGCAAAACTTGCCTCTTTCTCTCTTCTAAAATAACAGGCGTGCCTTAGCACTGGCAAAACAACGTTCGCCTCGTCGGAAGGACTCCAAGCTTCGGTGAAACCTGAGGGGTGGAGCTTTTATTTTGGTATTTTTTTGCCGGCGAGCCGGCGAGTGGTCGGCGTTACCGCTGCTTCGTTCGAGAGAGTTCTAGTGTTTTCTCCGGGCGAATAGAACCGAAATTGAAATATTCGGACGACCGTAACCAGAATTATGCGCTGTACAATAATATGAAAAAGCTATACGGTATTTTTGGACGTCATACGGTCGAGCTTGTGACAATCGACCACCCCAGAAGAATATTGTAAGTGAAGCAAGAAGATTCGTCGCCAATTTTCTGGCGGTGTGGCAACAAATAGG